>NC_090265.1:731415897-731718927 GCF_040414725.1 Anabrus simplex
TTAGTTGGAGCTTTATACGTTCTTTGGCTTGAAGTGACGCATGCGCCTGAAGAAGCTTCCGACACTTCGAGTGGTTTGTTGGCGGGAGCGCTTGCATGAATTCAGGTGTGATTCTCTGGAGTGAAAATCATGAACGTTCGATATGTATAAGTATAATATTGCCCTTATTATCTATTATTCCGTTCTAATCAGTATATTATAACATTGATGATGAATCAAAGAAACCTTCTGTAACATTTGAATTTCAACAATGTTATTTGTGACAACACAGCAATGCCTCTAAGTGCGTGATACCATATGGTATCACTGGGCGTTTATGATATCAAGCCGTTGATACAGTAATTTTTAAAATATTATATCGTACATTGGAAGGTTACTTATGTGCTAAATGTAGTTGATTACATATTTATCTTTTATTAGTCCAGGGGTGGACTGACCTTATCAGAAGTGATGGATATATTGGAAGCAGACGATGAGTTAGGACATCAGACTGAGGATATTTTCATTGAACTACCGGATGGTAATGTTGACACAGATGAAGATTCAGCCAATGAAGATGAGGGAGGAATGGTTCATAACCTAACTGGACGTCAGCTGCGTGCTGCAGCTGAAACACGCTTAGCAAACAACGAACATATTGGAAGAGATTATGAACCCCTTGAAATTTCCTCTAGTACTTTCTCACCATCCATGCAGCCTACGGAGAAGAATCAACAGCAGCAGCAGCGACAACAACAACAACAACAACAACCTGAAAAACAAGCTCCTGAGTGGATTCTAGAAAGATTAGCCAATCCAGCTATTTATGAATGGATTGACGGTGACTTAGAACGTGTTGATGTTCCCTGCCCTCCTCCTGACTACAAGGGCACATCACAACTTGACTTCCGTAGAGAAGTTGTTCAACTTGTTCAAGTGTATCTAAAACGCTATTGTGTCCCACAAAAGATTCCTGGGAGAGTAAGTGTTGCCCGAAATACAATGCCAGCTTTGAGATTTGATGGACTCAATCACTTTGTTGCAAACTGCAATAGGAGAAGATGTGCCAGTGAAGGGTGCAAGTCATTCGGCAGAACGTGTCTGAAGTGTAATGTAGGCTTATGCGTAACATGTTTTGCTACATACCATACTCAGTGAGCTGTGTTAACAGGTTGGAACAATATTAACAATTTATTGTACCCTGTACAATGATAGCAGTGTAACCGCCCAGTGATACCATATGGTATCGGCTAATATCTCGTAAAATAAGTTCTTGTTTGAAAATATTGTGTTATTTTCCCAATTTGTATACACTAACCATCAAAAATTAATGAAAATATCATTAAAGTAGGAACTTTTTTTTTTCTGGGCGCTAATGGGTTAATGGGGAACCACTCTGTTTCACCATGTTACACATCAGGACAATGAGATGTTCAGGTATGCCCATGTGTATGAGTACATTCCACACCTTGTCATGACTTACATTATCATAGGCCTTCTTGTAATTTATGAACTACTACTACTACTACTACTACTACTACTACTTGAGGTTTTATCTAGGATAAAAGACATAGATTGGGAATTAACATACTGTAAAGGAAGCTGAGAGAATCAATAACCCTTACTTCCAACATCGAGGTACACTCAACAGCGAGGATCAAGGTCCAATGTCATGTGGAACTTATCATCATTTATTAAGATAGTAGTTGCCAAGTTATTAATTAAAGTACAAAACATACGAAATAATACAAAGATAGTTTGAGAGACATTTTAGATACTGGCAGATGCAGCATGACAGAACTGGGCTGTGGAGTTACTTGAAATCATTGTAGTTTTTTTTTACATTGCACCAACACAGATAGGTCTCATGGTGATGATAGAATACCAAAGGGCCAGCAGTCGGAAGGAAGTGGCCGTGGCCTTAATTAAGGTACAGGTACATTTGCCTGGTGTGAAAATAGGAAACCACGGAAAACCATCTTCAGGGCTGCTGACAGCTGGGTTCTCTCCCAAATGCAAACTTGCAGTTGCCTGACGCAAACCGCACGGCCACTTGCTTGGTAAAAATCGTTGTCAACTTCAGTGAAGCCTTATTCTGGAAAGATGGGTTAAGTGTGTGGCAACCACAGATCAGATGCCGAGTTCACTCTTACTAAATGAATGCCGCAATTCATTCTGAAAAGAAGTCAAAGTTCTTCTCATTCAAAATTTTCAAATACAGCTGGATGTGATATGTGATCACCACTTTTTTTACTTTATGAATAGCCTGAAACTTTATACCTGTAAATTTGGTTACAATTTTAAAAGAGCGTTTATAAATATAATTTATTAATGAAGGAGTTGGACAGCCCAATAATCTCATTGCATATTTATCTGCAGATCTGTTCTTCTATGGAACTACACTACAAATAAAATATTGAGGTTTTATATAAAATTAAAAGGGAAAACTGTTTTATTTGCAGCAAGATCTCCTCATTAGTACACAATCAACAACACAAACAAGTGAATATGATCAAAACAAAATAATATGTTAAACACGAAAACAATATGTAGACCAGCTACACACAATTCAATGGCAGGTGCACAGAAGATGAAATGGAGTTAACATTCTGATGGTGCTATCACGAGAACTCATGAAAAAACAAAGCTGACTAACTCATTGTAAAGTTATGTACACCTCCAAATTGATGCCAATAGACTCGCATGCTCAAACAAACAACAAAAATATGAAATGGTTCTTGCTTACTCTGGCTTGTTCAGGCATTTCTCTAAAACCTTGGTAGAAGTTTTTGAATAGAGATTGGTGATGACAGTACAACATAGAAAAGGAAAACTGAACCAGCAATTTTGCTTTCTTTCGTATTCCATTACTTATATGAAAAAAATTAACATAGACACAAAGAAATTAATACAGACTACAGAAAAAGATGGTCAGCCCAAGTTAAGTACAAACATCTGACTTTCAAAATAGATGAACCAGGGTATGTTGCATTGGAATCTTTTCCCTTTTAATCTCACCCATTCAATTATAATTTAGATATCTGTAGTTGACTAGTTGGTCTTGATGATGGTGGTGATTATTATAAGAAATTATAAAAGCCCTTTTTAAACTATGATTCAGTAGAAAGGGAGATTAATTTTTTGCAGACTCTTCGCATTTCCAAACCCAGTGAGATAACGAAGGAAAATATTCCATTGACTTTAAATTGAGCCAGGAGCCAGAATATTAACACTGATGACTAACATACATACAAACAAATATGTAATGGTACTTTTTCAATCTGAGTTTTGCAGTAAAACAGGTTTTTTTCTTAGTTTACTGAAAACTACTGAGTAGAATCTTTTTCTTTTTAATCTCATCCATTCAATTACATTATCCACCGTAATAAATGAGTGCTCTGTATCAGCTCTTTTTTATGGTACAACAACTCTAAAACAGCAGAATGTTATCTAGCAACTGAAACAACATTTACAAAGAACTGAGGTGGAGTGTTTGGGAATAGAATAGGATGTGTTAAAGAAGGCATTTGTGCTTGTGGCAGAATAGTCAAAAGAGCATGATGGGAAGTATAGAATAGGGATAAAACGGAAGAAAGCAGAAGAAAGTATCAGGAAATGAAAATAAGTTGTAAGAAATCAGTAAATGAAGAAAAGGTGGGAGGATTTACATGAGATAGGAAGATGATGTGCACAGCGGTAAAACGTCTTGTAAGGAGGATCCACAAAGCAGGTAAAAGGAAAAAATAAAATAAAACTAGAGGAGATAAGGAAAAGATGGAAGGATGAACTCCTGAATGTGAGAAAGGGTACAGGCAGAACCTGAGAGTGAAATCACAATGGAAGAGATGGAAACTTCTGTCAAATGAAAGAAAGTGGGAAAAGCATCAGGACCTGTTGCTCTACAATGGTTGCATAGGCTATTTAGATATATCTGGAAATAAAAATCGGTACTGAATGACTGGAGTAGAGAGGGGGACAAGAAGGTGTGCGATAATTATTGAGGAATCACACTCGTATATCAGGCAGCAGAAACAGTTATAAAATTTCCCGTGGAGAAAATCAAATGATCTTGCCTTTCAATAAAATGTGTAACACAATGTTACCTAGCAACTGTGCAAGCTGTGATGTGAAGTATTCATGGATGGCCATGGCCTGAGCTGCTCTCAAGGTACACAAAATTTCAGATGACCCCCAGCTCTGACATTTGAGAGGGTACTACAAAGAGAATGAGAAGAAACATGGAAAGACAGTTATAAGAAGAGCAATATGGAAAATCAACACTAGACCCCATCTCCCCATCTTCAGTAGAAGGCAGTTACTGGAAAAACACTGGGAATACAGAAGAGATACGGTGATGACCAGCGCCCGGATTTTTTAAAATGCATATGAGCATATTTTGAAGGTTAGTGCATATTCTGAAGGTACTCTCATATTTCTGCATATATACGTGAAGACATGGATCATTTTAACATTTTTAACGTCCTGAATCCGTAGTTTCAAGTGTACTGGACATCCCTTAAGAAATAATTTTTCCTACCTTCTGAGTAATGGAAATACTGTACTATCTTTCTAGCATGTCTTTAAAAAAAAAAAAACCTCCTTATCATTACAGGTCTAAGTAATGGGAATACTTTTGTTATGTAACCTCTTTGTATGACAACCTTTTGGTATCGAGATACTGATCATGGAAAATATCAGAGTATTGTGGTTCAGGTTATGTGATGTACGTTGAGTTTTGTAGATGTTGGGTTATGTGTAGTAGGCAATGAACGAGTTATGTTAAAGGACAATATCTCATTAATGCCTTACGCCCAACATTACATGGTGTCAGTTTACAAACTTGGAGATCATGGACTTATGGTCCTGATAAGTTTAAGGATACAATTAAGTTTTCAGACAGAATTATTGGTCACAACATGATTAACCTGTTTGGTGGGCGATGTGGCAAGATCCGCAGCTACAAGTCGCATGCTCGGCAGGGAACGCGGATATAACCGCCGATTCAAAAATTTTTTCCTCAGTTGCCTGCCTGCAGAGGTTTATTTCTTTTTCAGCAGCATATTCTGGATTAGTCTGCCCTCTGATGTGAATTTTTTAAACTATGTTCTTCCAATACCAATGTGTCATCCACGAGTTGTATCATAAAGAACGCAACTTACGTCCGGGCAAGAATGACCTAAAGCCTAATAGCCTCAAGCCGAGGGTTTAACTCATCGCCTAATCATACCTTGGATGTAATGATGTTGCTGTAGAAGGAATTTCTAGAGATTATGATACTAAACAGACCTCTTTGATGACACTTTAGAACTGTCATGTTCATAAATTTCTTATCCAATCTGAACAGCTGTTATTGTTCAGAATTACAAAGGGACCTTGAGAGTATCCAACAATGGGTTGAAAAAAATAATATGAAGGTTAATGGAGGCAAATCAACTGTTACAACATTTACAAACCGGAGTTTTAAAACTGAATTCGAATATACTTTGGATGAGGTAGTTATCCCAAAAGATAGCAAGTGCAAATACTTAGGTGTGAGATTTGAAAAGTAATTTGCACTAGAAGGGTCATGTGGATGACATTGTTGGGAAAGCATACAGATCGTTACATGTCATAATGAGGCTACTTAAAGGATGCAACAAAGAATTAAAAGAGAAAAGTTACTTAAGTATGGTTCGTCCGTTATTGGAATATGCAAACAGTGTTTGGGATCCTCACCAAGAATACCTAATAAAAGAAATAGATAGTGTACAGAGAAAGCAGCAAGATTTGTAACAGGGGATTTCAGGAGAAATAGTAGTGTATCAGAAATGTTAAAGGAACTTGGATGGGAAACTTTAAGTAAGAGAAGGGAGAAAACTAGACTTATAGGATTATATAGAGCCTATACAGGAGAAGAAGCATGGGGAGATATCCATGAGAGGCTTCAGTTGGAAAATAATTATATTGGCAGGACTGACCACAAGTATAAAATTGGAAGGAATTTTAGCAGAAGCAATTGGGGTAAATTTTCATTCATTGGGAAGGGCGTGAAGGAGTGGAACAGTTTGCCAGGGGTAATGTTTGATCCTTTCCCAAAATCTGTACAGATATTCAAGAAGAGAATAAACAGCAACAGAGAAAATAAATGAAATGTTAGAGGGCATTCGACCAGTGCAGGTTATTGTAAATTAAAAATGTATGTGAATAAGTTAATTCCATCCCCTGGTCTAAGGAGTTTGGACAGCCAAAGTAGGGGACTGCCTGTAGGGGTAAAGTACAGTGGGGACTTCGAGGGCCCTGGGACCGCTAAGGTAGCTGTGAAGGCCCTTCAGGAACTCTGAAAAGTGGTGGCAAAAGGGGCTCTGGTTAAGACGCAGCAGGTCGTTATATTACTTAGGTTCCAAAATGGGTAAAAAATAAATAAATAAATGCAATGTAAATTTTAATCTTATACCAGTTGTATAGTATTATTTGAAGTAATTCCACATACTGTATATGAGTTGACTATGCTTGTAAGACTATGTTTTGTAAACAATATAAATTTATTAAGGATGAGCTGTGTGTTTAATAGAAAAAAAAAAATTGTTAGCGTAAATTGTATTCTAGGAAAATTTTCTTCTCTTGTTAATTTAAAATTTAGTGCTTGACAATAATGTATTTTAGTGTACCATTTGCCACCGATGTAAACACCTCATTTGCAAATAAAGAGATTTTGATTTTTGATATGTCTTTCATTCTTTTACTGTGAGCTTCCTTTCTGTCTTCAGACTAGGTTGTTCCAGTCTTCTTCTTTGGTCTTTCCTCTTGGTCAACTTGCCCTTTGTGAATTTTGGATCTGAACATTACCCTGCTTTGGACATCTGCTGGTATAATTCCTGCCCGTTTCAAATCGGTTTTGATTTCGACAATCCATTTCATTGAGTCTGTTTTGGCTTTACTCCTGTTTTCTTAGAATTTGACTGTTTTTGTTTTGCGAGTCTGTCGGGATACATTCTTTTAATATGACCATAGAACCTTAACCTGCGTTTTCTAATTTCACTGTGAATATTTGTGTACTGTTTGATTTCCGGTCTACCTTTAAGTCGGCATTGTCCGTCAGCGAGTTTTGGGCCTAGAATTTTTCTTATGATTTTGTGTTCCTTTTTCTCATTGTTTTGAATGTCTGCTTTCCGATTCAAAATTAGCGTTTCTGACCCGTAAAGACATTCTGGTTTAATGAATGTATTGTAATGTCTTAGTTTTGTGTGCTTAGAGATACATTTTTTGTTGTAGATTTGTGGTTAGTCATTATGCAGTTTCCATCTTTTGGCATCTAATTTCATTGGCTTTTGTTTCCAGTCCATTTTCCTGAATTGTTTTATCAATGTACTTAAATTATGATAATTTCGCCATATTTTGTCTCCATGAATTTTGGTGCTTGTTTGTTGCAGGTTGTGTATTCTATCTTTTCAGAAGATATCTGAAGGCTGACTATCTCCAGTTTCTTTCAGGAGTTCAATCTGATTTTATTATTGTTATTATTATTATTATTATTATTATTATTATTATTATTATTATTATTATTATTATTATTATTATTATTATTATTGACTGCCTGCCTCGAGGGAACATGAACACAAAGTTCATAGACTTACACTCAATGGACCCTCTAAGATATGACAGCTGTCTCACGTATTTATAACTGACCCCACCATTAGAAACGAGGTCTCTGAACAGTGCGTAGTTCTGTACTTTAAAACAACTAGGAGTTAACAACTATAAAAGTATGATGGAATTGGAGGTACAATAACAGCTGTTCAGATTGGATAAGAAATTTATGAACATGACAGCTGTGAAGGGTTCAACAGGAATCATCTGTCTTAGAAGTGAAATGCAGAATAAACACATTCCTCTCCCATCATGTCATTAACAAGATACATACGCCTGGAATGTTTTGTCCACTGGACAAGCTCTAGCTAGAGAAAGCTGAATGGTATCTGCTGCTGAAAATTTTTTGGCACTCTGATGTTGGGCCCTGGAGATCTCTGTATTACTGTGACCAGCGTGGTTGATGCGCCCCGGAAATCACAAATGAGCATCATCTTCAGCTTGCTGTGCTATCTTTTGGCTAAACTTCAAACTACTTGCAAGCATGTCATGGAGCAGTGAGATCACAGATGTTCCTGCTTATATATTTTTCCACTTGCTTGCTCTTTCTGGCCATGAAACTACATATCTTCGGTGAAACCTCGTTAGTACGTTTCTGCAGGGGACGACGACAAAATCGTGTTAAGCGGGAAAACGAACAATCGAATATCCCATTAAAAACTATCCAACAGGGAGATGGTATCGCTTTACACATTAGTACATTTTACATTGTGTGTGTGTAGTGTTTCAGGAGATAAAGGAGAGCACTAAAAAGTGTGAAAAAGTCGAGAGAACAAATATCAATAATTCTCTACTGGAGCCTGTTAAAGTATCAAGAGACTATTAAAAGATGTGAAAAACTCAGAAAAACAGATACAACATTCTTTTGCCTTTCCGCTCATAGAAGTAGCTACAGTACCTACATATTATAGCAATCACTTTCTTCCTAAAACAATTGTATAATGAATTGTTAGTTGAAGCCTTAGGTTTCTGACCAGTGGGTAATTAATCACTGTTTTCTGGTCACTTTGTACTCGGCATTGGTTGGACAGACTCGCCGGTGAATAAATGTGCCAACTGTCAACTAGCAGTTTGTATTTTTGTATGAATGATACAATGCTTTACCTTCAATTTATTGTGTTGGGTGATAAAAGAAGTGAAGTGATTATTTGTCGCGTGACAGCCTACGTATGGACTAATAGGATAATCGTGAGAAGTTCAGTAGCGCGGTGTATACGGTATCTGTCTTGTGATAGCCTAGCTATGGATAAGAAAAGGGTTGTGAAACCACTCACTAATGAAGAAAAAATTAAAATCCTTCAAGAAGTAGATAGGAATCCACATCTTAAGCGTGTAGAGTTGGCGCGAACATAAAAACTAGCACCTTCTAATTTGAACACTATTGTGGGCAACCAAGACAAAATTGTAAATGCGCATAAGCAAACTAGAAAAGGAACAAGAAAACGACTGCACAAAGGAAAGTTTCCGAAGTTGGAAAGAATGATTTTGTGTAAATAAATTTCTAACTTCTGACTGGAATGCAAAATAGGCTACAAGCACAATCAAGTGCACTGGGTTATTCAACAATCTCACTGACAACAAAGACCTTTCCATAGAACAAAGAACATAAAACAAAAAATAAACCACTTTTCAGAAAATCAAATGATCACAGATATGTCTCTCGGTCATGACCATCCACCAACAGCTGCACGGTTGCTACAGTTACACTTCCGTTAGACATTTTGTGGCGGTAACTTCCGTGACACATAATTTTGGATGACTCCCAGCCATAAGCCATGTATGTCAACGGGACAGCTTTGGAAAAAAAAAAAAGTGTGAAAACCGAGTTCAGCGCTCCTAGCCTCAGTGGAATCTATTACTGCGCTTTAACTTAGTACTGTCCTGTCTTGCTCTAGTGTAAAGTCTTTGCTGCCAATCAATGACGCAAAACTCAACTTTACCTAAGCTAACAGCTTGCCCCTCAAAGGCGCAATATACTTGGTGTTCGAGAATTCAAGGTCATTTCCTCTTATCGCGCAACTTTTTCCGACCGACCTGTGGCGAGGGCTCTTATCTCTGTTGGAAACCACATTCCGTACACAAGGGATGACAAAGAACATTTTCAGGTCTGGAGATTTTTTAATACAGATTTAATACGATGGGCGCCGGGACTTCAAATTTACGACGTGCTAACCGGGAAAACGTGTTAACGAGGAACATACTAACGAGGTTTCACTGTACATACTGTACGTGTTCTTACGTACCAAGAATCAATGTATAAGATAGCGTGCCTATGGCAACGTGCCTTGTGTAGCAACAAGACATTTCAAGATTTATTTGCAGATTAATAATCTAATGTGCCACATGGGTGATGGGCCCTGATGATTCTTGTCTTTGTGCATCTCATACAGTCAAAACTGGTTAGGACATTTTTGTGGGGACCGAAAAAAAAAAGTCCTAAAGAGAGAACATACTAAAATATGAAAAACAATTACGCTGTTTAATTTAAGGTTAGGTCTGAACGTTCTCTACCAGATCCAAATCCACACCCAAGCCAGTTATTGCTGGAGCACTGTGCACGCAACGTGGCCAGGAAAGCTAATTTAAATTTCTTGTGGTGGGAATATTACGAACGTACTAAAGAGCAACATAAATGTGCTATCCAGGTTTCTTTCGCATGTATTTGATAGGACATAAATTAAGCACCAACAAGTCAGCTGTACGTATAGTAGGCCTAATTTATGTATGTTGTTACACAATACACTTACGATCGAAAAATTAAGCACCAACACGTCACACGATCTCCTGTTGTGGAATCCAAACAAACACACGGCCACATCAAAGATTGTACGCCAACATGCTCTAGGGCTGTGAAATTAAGTTCTCAACGAAGTTCTCACCCAGGCCAGTCGCCGCTGGCACATCGTGCGTACAATGTTGCCAGGAACGCTAATTTAAATTTCTTATGTTGGGAATATTGCAAATGTACTAAAGAGTGACGTAAATGTGCTATCCAGGTTTTTTTAACATGTATTTAATAGGACATGGACTGGGACTTTGGAATGACGATGTAACAACCAGGGAAACGCGCTAGAAGAGGGACGTCTTGACCAGTTTCAACTGTATTTCATTGATCATTGCTATATTTGGCAGTGAGATTGTACGTTTCAAACGGTGTAGTCATGGAATATAGTGTAAGGTAGCTATTGCTGTATCTATCTTTCTTTAAACCCTCATGTTGTTAACAAAATAATATCAGAAATTTAGAGCTACTGTATTACCTAGAGCTTCAGTGTGGATGTCAGCATGGCGTGGCACGTTCAGTTGCTTGTACTGATATTTGTGATCCAGTTATCAGATGTACCGAGTGACAGTGAATTCGGTACTTCTAATAATGAACAGCTAACAGTAAATGAGGAGTGACCATAAAGAAAAAAATCCTTGCATACTTGAATACAATAAGTACATGAAAGACACACACAGGCCAGATCAGTAATTCTGCTAATATACCATGCTGAGAATGACTATTAGAGGGAGCCACAAAGGTATCACACCACAGTGACTATTGAGCAACCTGGTGAATACATGTTCCAAGTTTGAGGTTGATATCTTAAATATTTTTTGAGTTACAATAGTTTGAGTGCAGCAAGTGTAAGATTTCTCTTGGGAGGCCTGAACTCTCTGGTCAACATGGGGTAGCAACCTATGTATGGGGCCGGTCATCAGCGTGTTAAACAATATTTAAGACTGATTGGAAAGAATGGGATAAAAACAGACTGGTCAGTGTAAAGGTAGTTGTAATGTTATGGTGCCAATTAATTACAACATTTAACTCTACTACCCTCCCTGTTTCATCAAGAACAGTCTCTCTTTCCCTAAAATTTTCACCATTCATACAACAGTGTATTATTTAAGGCAACGAGCTGTTCAGCTCAGGTAACAAGTACTAATGATATACAGTAATTAACAAACTGTAAAAATGAGGACGGACTGTTTAGTTGGGGCTTGTCATCGTAACAACGCTGTCGTCGTGCCTTCTTCTCTCTCGCTCACTCCTCATCCCAATTTTCTCTGTCCAGCTCGCATATGGACAATAGTTTTTACATAGCAGTCAATACTGCGCACTATAAAAGTATAGACGACAATTACATTGCGGCCCCCTGACGATTACTGTTAGTGACTTGGTAGATCCTGATTTACCAGAAAGCACTTTAGGGTTTGGTTAGGTCACACAGCAACCTTAACACTGCAGTAGAACCTCTGTTATCTGGAACACTTTTAACCAAAATTGTAAATATAGTTGTTTTTTTGCTCTCTCATTAATTCCATTATTCGCTATGTTAAGTTACGACAGAGGGGATGTGTAATGAAATACGTGGACTCCATCCTTGACTACCTCCTTCCCTTCTCTGTTGCCAACTCAGTTTGTGATGTGACGAATCAAAGCTTTCTGATGTTCTGCTGATGAAATGGTGGTGTGACATAGCAGCTAGAAAATGATGTGAAATGAAAAAATCCACAGTTCTAGCCCTTCAGGCAAACAACTCAATGTTGAAAACATCCTAGGGATATGAGTATGAATTTTAGGTAAATAAAATATTAAAAAGTATGAGAATATGTTCTTTATTTAATCCTAAAAATTACAGTCCTTTTCTTAATCATTGTTATCCAGATTAGCAGTTTGCCCTTTTCTAATACTACGAACACTAATGTGAATCAGTGCAGAGTTTCACTTAAGCCCTTACAACTACATTAGGTGTGGACATTTTTGAAAAAATCGAAAGATTGAACCAAGGAACACATTACAGAAAGAATTATGTAAATAAGTTAATTTGGTTAGGATTTGAATCAAAAAGAAAACTAGTAAAGAAACAAGCAATTTTAGGCTGTTTTTCCAGAACTGCGTTTAGGCTGGAAGTGATTTTCGAAATTTGGTTTTTTTAGTTTGATAGAGCTATCCAAGACCCACAGTTTGAACACTTTCCGGGCCCTTTAGCCCTTCACCTTTTGGCACAATTGAGGAAATTGCTTAATTTTATGTTTTTCGTAGTATGAGGACCTCTACTTTGTCTGCTAAGACACGTTTTCCATATTAAAATGAAAAATAGTGCAATATGTACAGTATAAGTACTATCTGCGCACTTTTTAGCGATAGATTTACACCCTAGTGCTGAATTGGTCGACTTCGGTTATCTTCGAGATTCGTATTGGCAACCTATGAATCACAAACTAAGTATCGCTTATCATCGCTGTGCGACATCTGGCGTACACTTTACGTACTCGTACTGTTGTTGTTTACACAGCAAAGCCAAACTATAGAATTCATGCTAGGAACACGTTTCGCATCGGGAAATATTATATAGTATTATATATTGTGTGTGTGACACAGTTGTTGGCGTTAAGATAATAAAGGTTTAGAAAATTCATAACGATCGATCAAATTATCGATTCAATTCAGATTTCATTTCCATTCCGTTGGCAGTATTTACCGGAACTGGCAGTGCTCCCTACTTACTCCTCACCGAGTACAAAAATCTATCACTAAAAAGTGCGCGTACAGTATATGCACTTATGAACATGGTTTGTTTTAAACATGTACAGTAGTTTTGGTTTATTAAAATGCTTTGTTAGCATTGTACATGTGAAAATGAAAATCCGCAGCCTGTTTCCAGTCAATCGACCGGGTCAGGAATGGAATGAGGAGTGAGGATAGGAACTGTTCCTGTTGTATTCCTTTGGGGCACGATTAATGATTGACAGATGAAATGAAATGATATGATACTGGAGAGGGTTGCTGGAATGAAAGATGAGAGGGGAAAACTGGAGTACCAGGAGGAAAACCTGACCTGCCTCTGCTTTGTCCAGTACAGATTTCACATGGAGTGACCGGGATTTGAACCATGGAACCCAGCGGTGAGAAGCCAGCCCATTGCCATCTGAGCCACGGAGGCTACACTGTATATGTATTGTCTTTGTTTACTTTAATCTTAAACATTAAAAAAATGTCTTAACTACAAGAATGATATTTGAATTATTATTCTAAACCATCTTTCCCCCCTTTGTTTTAGGTAACAGAGGTTCTACTGTAATTGCTGTCAGTGTCAAAATTAGTTGGGTTCCCCTTTGTCACAGAATTACTGCGAGACCGTTTGCTTGGGAGCACTGATGATGTAAAAAATCACGCAACGCACCAAACAGGTCCAGCATCGCAGCATCAATCTATCTATATTTTCTTATCTAACAGACTTCCTGCTACTAAGCTCACTGTAGGGGGGGGGGGGGGGTAACGAGTACTGATTTTCCCTCCCCTTGTCCCCTGGTAGACTAAATTTTGTGACTCAGTCAATTTTGAATACT
Organism: Anabrus simplex; assembly: GCF_040414725.1. Lineage (NCBI taxonomy): Eukaryota > Metazoa > Arthropoda > Insecta > Orthoptera > Tettigoniidae > Anabrus > Anabrus simplex. The sequence goes on from NC_090265.1 coordinate 731,429,839, forward strand.
GATTTTTTTCTAATAATTGTTACCTTCCAAACGCCAATGAGGCATGCACTTTTCCTTCAGCAGAGAACAAGGAGTGAGGTAAGTGTGAGTTTGTCTCCATTCTTCCTCCCAGACAACTCTACAGCTTGTGCAGCAAGAATCGTCACTTGCTGGCAGCCCTGACAGTCCTCCGTGCCGTAGGATGCCTCGGGGGAGAAGTGGGGGAAATGCTGTTACAACGCCAATTACCGTATAATTTCACATAGTGTACTACTACTGGTTAGGAAACGTTTTTGAAGCTTTAGAAATATTTACCATACTTCCAATTCTAAGAATCTGAACAGCAGCAGAAATAACATGTTGAATGATTTGAGCTTTGAAGGCAAGCGACTCAAACGCTTGTCGGTGACCGCACCAAGGACTCTTGTCTAGTTTATGGGGCACTGCCAGCAGCGACCCTGCAATAGCTAAAACCACATCCCTGTCCGTACACAACAGAGCCTGTGCCACAGAAACTAACTCTTTTTCTGAATCACAACAGGATAACAAAGATATCTCTGATGAAAGCTTCTCTATGTTATCCCCTTCTTCCTTTAAATTACGATATTGCTGATGCCTTATCAATAATTCAGCTCGACTCGTTACGCTAAATACTGATTGTCTTTGGTAAATTGGTTCTAATTTGGATATTAATTTAAAGTTTAAAGTTCTTTCAAACCACCCCCCTGCTTTAACTAGGGTACGATGCTTAGCCGTCATGAGTAGCAGCCTGATGGCACCGAGACAAGACGATGCATATTCTCTGCTGAGAGTCTCCGTTGGTCCGCAAAGAACTAGATGATTCACCTCCAGCAGACCAAGCCAGGTACATTCCAGGGTACCTTCAATCGCAGATTTCACTTCAATGGGAACATTTCTCTGTAGTAATGAAGAAACATATTCGGCCTCGGCTTGTGGGACTCCATGCAACACAACTACTTTCTTCCGTCTGAGGCTGAAGAGCATTAGGTCCGACAAGATATGAGAAGTCAACAGTAAAGTTGGTACATCATCTGAAACTTCGTTCAGAAAACTATTCACTTCACATTCAACGTCAATTACGTCTAAAGCTCCATCACTGTCGTCGCCAAACAACAAAACATTGATGACATGAGGGCCAGGGTTACACAAGTTGAAGGCAGGTCTACTAACAAGGAAACCTGCCACCACATGACAGTCGCAGACAGATCTTGAGCCCAGCTGTTGATGAACACATAAAACTGCAAAATTTTTATAAAGATGGTGCAAGGTTGAGATTACATCACAATCTCGAGTTAAGTAACGGCTGAGCCACTTGTGAAACACTTGTTCCAGTGACAGAGAAACACTGACAGGGAAGCGGGTGTGAAAGAAGGTGCTAGTAATTTTACAACAGTGATCAGCAACAGCTGCAGTTCCATATTCCAGGAAAGTCAACTGGGCTACCGACATCTGCAGCCGACTGAACTCGGTAATAAGACGACTCCTAGATCCTTTAAGCTGCTGCACATGTTTCAGCAGGGCACTCAACATGAAAATGAAGCACTTAACACCATCACCCAAGCAGTTTTCTATTTTGCCAGCACATTCTAGTAGAATTCTACGGATGGGGTTGGGAGGTTCCTGGATGTCCTCGTACACAGCCTTCAGTACGGCCCAACCGCAGCGAGTGACCGTCAGCTGTCCAGTTGGCTGCTGGACAAGAGCTGCTCTCCCTCCAGGACCAAAGGAGCAGCTCAGCAACGTCCCCAACTCCTCGGCTTCCTGCACTGCACTCTCCAGGCTAAATTCTCTGAAAAGAAAATTGTACCACTTTATAATATGCTTAGAAAATGATATTTGGGGTTTCTTGTTCTGAAGTGTATTATTATAAAGAGTTTTTGTATTACACAGCAAGATGTAAAGAGAGACTGTCTGGGCACCCTATGAAAGGACTGGCTCTTTTGTGTTACGTCTCGCTGGTGCCAGAAACAAGTTTTGTGCCTGGTGTTCTGGAGAACATCGGAGAACGTGAATGACACCAGAAAGAATTCTGGGGTCCAGCAAGTGTCCGAGTGTCCTGGCAATTATCAGAGGGTGAGAGAACATTCCACCCTTGTGGTAAGAATGCAAGTAGGATGCGCCAGTCAAATCCTGCATGTGATTGGTTGTTTGCTTCCCTTATTCTGGAAGGGACATATGCAAACTGGTGGTGGTGGGGTTTCTTCATATTCTAAGATGCAAAGTTTCTTTTTTTACAAGTTGCTTTATGTCGCACTGACAGATAGGTCTTATGGTGACGATGGGACAGGAAGGGGCTAGGAGTGGGAAGGAAGCAGCCATGGCCTTAATTAAGGTGTGCCTGGTGTGAAAATGGGAAACCACGGAAAACCATCTTCAGGGTTGCCAACAGTGGGGTTCTAACCCACTATCTTGTGAATACTAGATACTGGCCGCACTTAAGCGACTACAGCTATTGAGCTTGGTAGAGACAAAGCTAGCGTCCTCTATTCTCATCTTGATCCTCCGAGAAGGTAGACGTGTCTGTTCCAAGCTCTTGCTCCGAGGGGGATTTCTGGCCTAATTTACCAGATAATGCAAGTTGTATTTTCTTGAACATGTCTTAACTTAACCTTTCCAGTTGCAGGAATTTGGCGGGGCAGTTTCACATCTCCGATGATATAATTAATTAAAAAAAAGTGCTTTTCAGTGCTATCACGCTTTGTTTTAGGGGCAGGCAGCCTTAACATGTTACTTGTAAAATTACCCATGTTATCTTAATTTTCTTGTTGCCTGTCTCATTGTGAACACATTTCTGAGGATAACAACAACAACAACAACAACCATCACCATTGATAAGAAAGAACTGTTTCCTTAAAAACTGTGTTTACTGGCAGGTGAGGCATACAACACAGGGCTCACATGAGCTTAGAGAGGCAACGATTTTTCTTTTCCCAACAAACTACTGCGTTAACCCAAGAAGTGCCAAGGATTGCTTAAAGTGGCTCACTGTACCTTCCTGTGGTGCCACGACTGCTTTTTGAGATCCTCAGTAAATATGTGTTTTCTTGACTGTTATGACATCTGTTGGTGAAACATTCGTACTACAGTATATCAACTTGAATATCTCTAGATCACACTCATCATCACTATTGTCGCTTTTGGTAGTATTTGTTGGAGTTTCATGTCCATACAAATCTCGTATCTAGTAGCAGTCATGTGACTGTTGTAAACAAATATGGCAGCATCGAAATCAAAAATGTTGCTAAGTGAATCAAATATTTTACAAGCTCTTGATGAGGGTAGTGACTTTAGTGAAATTGATAGTGAAAATGATTCTGAGGACATTGAAAATCCAGGTGAGGCTGGAGGAAGTTTGGATACTTTATGAGATGACAATACACCACTGCAGACGACTGAGGAAGTGTGTATGTGGGAGTCCAAGAAACATATTTGGATCAATTAGAGTACTTCTTCAGAGCAAGATGGGAACAAAAGAAAGAATGCCCAGGAAGAGGAAGTAGAATCAGTATAAGCTGCAAGAAAAAAAATGAATGTTTTCTTTTTCCCCTATTGTGACAAAGTGTTCTAAAAGTGCTAATTATATACAGCTTTTCCTGAAACTTTCTGGGTTATTTCAGTATCATATGAGGAACATTTTGTATATGTCATTTTTTGTTATGAGGACCTTTCTTTATGCAATTTCACTCTGTGTTTTTCAAGATAACAAAAATTCAAACCAACAAAAAGTTAGCTTTCTACCCAGTCTAGCCATAAATACTGCTACAACTTAAAAACTGAAAAATGCAAATATTATATGAAGTATTTTAATTTGCTGTTAGTATGTTGTTCTTAAAGGCATTCTTTACACAAATCATCAATCACTTTTCGAAATGGTCACCTTTGGCACTGATACAGGCTCTGAGTCATTGTGGCCACTCGCCCATGGCAGAACGGAGCACATCCAGGGGGAAATCCGCCACTGCTGACAATAAGGAACGCTTTAAACTTCCAATGGTGGGGTGTCTCTTCTCGCAGACGATGCCCTCAAGCACTGACCACAGTCGGTAGTCCAAAGGGTTCAGGTCCGGACTGTTACTGGGCCAATCTTCAGTTGAAATGAAGTCGGGGACATGATGCTGAAGCCACCCTTGAGTTAACCAAGCCTTGTGGGCTGGAGCAGAATCCTGTTGGAAAGTCCAGGGGTGGTTTTGAAACAATGTGCCACTTAAGTTCTTCACAATAGGCACCAAATGGTGCCTTTGTACACTCTGGTTCTGGTTTTAACACCCTTTTCGCAGAAATGCAGCTGGGTGGTGCCAGAATAACTCACCCCCCACCACACCATCACAGAGGAGGGCTGATGGGCCCTCTGAACTTTCGGAACCTTTTTACTGGCTTCCCGAGATGATGATGCATAAACCCTGTCGTTTTGCACACTGAAAGATTCTTCAATAGTGAATACCTTTTCATCGGTGAAAAGGATGTATCGGTGACCATTTTGTGCATAACACTGCAGGAGAAGTCAATATTTAAGCACTCTCAGTTTCTTTAGGCGCGCATCAAGGTAATGTCCTGTTCGTCGGCGATAAGCCCGTAGTCCAAGGTCTTCTGACAGAAGCCTTGACATTGCCCTTTTTGAAATATTAATTTCACTGGCCACGATAGCCTGCTTCCACGCTGCATTTCTCCGAATACGAGCCGTCACTGCCTTTTTTGCTGCTGGAGTCCTGACACTGCGTGAGCGACCCTCCCTCGGACGATTCTTTACAGTCCCACTTGTAGTGAATCGCTCAATGGTCCAGTACACAAACATACAACTGATTTTCAGCTTTTGCACCGTCTTGAAAATGTCACTGGGAGATTTTCCAACTTAATGTAATGCTATTACTGCAACACGATTTTCATAATCACCCCATTCCATGTTAAAAGCTGGAGCTAGATGCTTCATCTTTCACGGACAAGTTAACAACGGTTCAAGGTTAACGTGTGCACACTGGTAAGTTCTTTACCTGCCAAACTGGTTGTACAGTGTGTGTCAAAACTTTGTAACAGTATTTATGGCTAGACTAAGTACAAAAGATCTTTAATTCTAATATTTTCATTTTTATATGTCTTTTTATTGTGAAACAACTCTTTCTGTTAAAAATGGTACATATATTGTTGGTTTCTGATAATATTTACCAATTTTGTAAAATATTTTCTAAACCACTACAGTTTCAGCATTAACGCCTGGCACTACAGAATATAGCACTGGCACTTGTAGGGTTAATAACCTCAGAAAGCAAGTGAATACAAACTGGACATTGCTTGGAGCACAGAGAGCCCCAAGATATCAGAGCCACGTGGTTTTCGACTTGTCCGTGAAGTGGACATCCTCCGATGTACTGACGTTGGACCTTGAAGGAAATGTGGAATACATACCTGCTACAACCTGCCACTCCTTTCTGCCGCTCCATCCTGCAACATGAAGGCCGGCTGATATCTGGTCTCTCCGCTGGAGTCGGTGTACTTCAGCTGTGGGTTGGGTGTGGTATTATGACGACTGCCAATCGATGTGTACCTAGCAACATAAAAACCCAAATGATATAAATGTACAGAAACGTGCCGTGTATGCACGCGTGGATAGTGCACATAAAAGAAAGGCATGGATCCAAGGTTGCAGTCATCGTCAGTGGAGGATATGTATATAACTAGCAGAATGTGCTGTTGATGGGTTGATAGTTAGCGATGTCACTAACTTCTGTTTGCAGCTGTTGACATATAAATTATCATTTTTAAGTCACCGGTAACGAGATGAGTTCAGTTAACAACTCCTAACTAATTTCCAAAGGCTGTTTTGAGTACTATATTAGTGGTCAATCAACCTGGAGCAAGAACAATGACGTCTGATGTAGCTACATACAAGTGTAAGATCTCCCGAGAGTTAGCCGGCAGGTATGGATTTCAAGCTACAGCAACCTCTGCACACTTTAGTGTCCACTGAATTACCAGAACTACTAAACAGTGCTCTGGAACGCACGCTTTAAAATATAAAAACATAACTTCCCGAGAGTTACAAAGAAAGTGCATGTGACCTTTCTTGCAGAATGATTTTGTGATAGGACAAACTACTGGCCCACCAAAGAAAAAAAACATGTGCTAGGTCAGTAAAGACCTATATTTTGACATGGTTAATTGCTGAAAAATCAGAATAAAATTATATTTGAAGTGAAATTTTGAGGTATACCCACATCAAATTTCAGCCAGGTCCTGTAGTGACTGAGCAAAATGGACACTATATCAGTTTAATCTTTTGAATGCCAGACAGCTTTATATTGTCGTTTGAACAGCGTGCCTTACTATCGGCTTTAGCACGATTATGTATGTCAGATGGCAATATCTTATGTTTTGTTTCCATAGGGTAAAGAACATAGTTACTAATTTTATCACTACATGGCTCATTTGTTCATTGATTTATGCACAATGGATTTCTGAATTTCATGTGTTTCTGAGGTCATGTGATGGTTGGCAGTTACATAACTGTAATTACCTACTGAACTACCAAACAGATACTTTTCAAATTTTCTGTGTTTATTCACTTGGATGGCTGCATTGCAGAGAGATTACTACATTTTATCTATAATTTTAATTTTGAATTATTTTTATTGCTATTTTTGAAATCTGATTCTTTTCAAGCTTCAGAAAATAATTTCTTAAATACATTTTGAAACTCATCATTATCATTATTTTACAGTTCCAGTTTCCTGGATACTGTTGGCGAGCCTCTTCCACTCTATCTTATTGAGATAGGTTCTGTTGTTAATGATGTCCTCCAGTGTCCTTCCGCGATCTGCAATGTCCATCTTTATGATGTTCATCCAGCGGGTTCTTGGTGTTCCTGCCACATGCCTCTCCAAGTTTACACAAGCTGTTCCAGTTGGCTCCATCCTCATTACATGCCCGAACCACCTCAATCTGGACATGCTGACCCAATCTAACAATAATGTCTCAATCCCAGCTTTCTTTCTAACCACATCATGCCTTAACTTGTCCAGTTTTATTTTTTTGAGTTGTGGACCTAAGGAACTTCACCTCAGATGCGTGCAACCTTGATGAATCCTTCTTAGTGAGGGTGCAGGTTTCGATACCGGCTTTGATTTTGTTGGTACTTTGGGATTCCAGAGGAGTGTTTGTACTTGAAACTTAATGGTATTGTAATCGTTGTATGTACTAAGTACATACCATCCTCAACATTTCCTGCAAGTTTAAAGTCAGAATATTCAAAACTGTAAATTATGTGGTGGTTTAAATAGAGCCTTGCAAAATGCTACTAATCATTCTGGCATTCTTGACACATTCTCGGCATGAGAGCGTGGCACTAAGAGGGTTAAATAATCTATATGTGATTTTTTTTTTTTTTTTTTTTTTTGCAAATAATTTCATAAATGACACATTCTCAGGTCAAAATGTTTAATTAAAACAGTCAAACGCACTATCCCCAGAATGCAACGTGATAGCTATGAGACCCAAACAGCACAGCCATCAGAATAGGATGACTTTCCTATTACTCGGGGGGGGGGGGGGGTTGCTCGCTCCAACAGTATTTGCATTACATTTGGCTGCCATGCTACATGAATCATCTACGAACAACTCAAGTGTGGAGGTTAGGTATCGTTTCAATGGAGCCAAACTTTACTCCCGGAGGCTCACCCCGGTTACAAAGGTAACCAAAATGCTGTATGCAGATGATGCTGCATTACCTACACTCACAGCAGAGGAACTGCTACTAAGTCAGTTAACTGCTACAAGAGTGCATGTAATCGTTTTGGTCTCACCATTAACGTTCAGAAGACCAAAGTCCTGGCAAAACCTTTCCACATTTCAACATCTCCTATCTCAGGTACTCCACTGGAGCAGGTAGACCACTTTTCCTACAAGGGTAGTTTCCTATCTGTGCGCTGCAACTGTGAGCAAGATGTGGAGAAGAGAATTGGTGCTGCCCATGTAGCATTTGAACGACTATTACACCGGGTGTTCATGAATAAAACCTGACTGTGAAGACGAAACTCATGGTGTACCACACTGTTGTCATCATAACATTGCTGTATGGTCATGAAACGTAGGCCATCTGCCGACGTAACTTGAAAAACTTTGAGCGTTTCCACCAACGAAAACTTCAATCCATTCTTACGATCAAAAGGGAAGACCATGCCACCAACATTGCCGTTCTTGAGAGAGCGCTGACCAACAGCATAGAATCGTCCATTACTGGACATCAGCTTAGATGGATTAGCCATGTCCGTCGGATGAGTGATACCAGATCTCCACGCCATCCTGTATGGTGAACTTTGTTCAGGCACCAGACCTCGTGGAGCCCCCATGAGGTGCTACAAGGACCAGCTTAAGTACACTATGAAAATGACTGTCTCAATCCATAAACCTGGGGCATGGTTGCTCAAGACCGTACAATTTGGCGCCGGACTACCCCTGCTGCTGTCAATCTGTTTGAAGGGGAACGACGCAGATGTGAAGAGGTCAGGAGGGGAGCACGAAAACTCCGTGCATCACAACCACGCCATTGTCCAACAATTCTGTGCAATCTGTGTGGACGCTTATTCCATGCTAGAACTGGTTTGTTCAACCACTGAAATGACATCCACAGACAGAAGTGAATCTACTGGAAGAAGTTAATTACTGAGAAACGAGTTAAAGCCGCCAACAACGACGACATGTTCACTATAGTTTGTCCATTATAGTCTTTGTACTGTTGCCTTATTTTAAAGCAATCTGACCATTTCTTTGTTTTAGTTTTGTTTAGTTTATTGCCTTTCTTATATGGCGGGGCTCAGGCTATGAAGCCTGCTATTATGGCAAACCATATTATACGACAGCTTTATACAATTTACAGAATAATGTACATAAAATCATTTTTACATAAATTTTTACATATATTTCTAAAAATCACTAAAATTAATTTACTTAACCTCTATAATTTTGTACCCTTACTGATAATTAAGAGCTAATTATTAAATGTTTACGTTGGTGAAAACTACTTTTTACATATTTGAGTACCACATTAAACATTTCCTTTTAAATAGCCTCGGATTGCCTATGCCTCTAATTTCAGCTGGGATTGAGTTCCAGGAAGGTATGGTAGCAGGTATGAATGAGTTGTTGTACGAGTTACTGTGGTGAATGGGAATGGACAAGAGGGAACGTGTGGATGACCTTGAGGGAGCTCTATCAAAAGGGGAGAGCTATTTAAAGTCTATTCTAAGATAGTCTGGTTTGCTTGTTTGCAGAATACTGTGGAGAAGGGAAACGGCGTGGTATTTACATCGTTCAGTCATTCTTAGGCATGACAGCTGAGAGAGGAAAGGGCTAATATGAGTTTGGATTGGGATATTTAATACGAATCGAGCACAAGCATTGTAGGCTTGCTGTAGACGACATGAAAGTGTTTTGCTCATACTATTATAAACTACATCTCCGTAGTCAAATATTGGAAATATTAGACTCTGTACTAATAATTTTCTTGTGATTCTTGGAAGAAAGTCCCTCATCCTTTTTGCAGAATGTAATGAGTAGAATACTCTTTGACAAATTTTTATGACATGTTCCGACCAACTTAAATATTTATCAAATACTCCTCCAAGGTTCTTTACATGATCGCTAAATGTTACTGGTATTCCACTGAGCATAACACTGGGTATAGATGTGTTTTGTATTTTAGCATGAGATTTCTACGTGCCAATTATGATGGCCTGTGATTTTGATGGGTTCACTTTCAGCCATGTCTGCTAGTCCAGTCATTAACATTTGCTAGGTCTTCGTTTAACTTAGCGATTGAATTGTTTAAGTCATTACGCTTTGTATGAATATATAACTGAATATCATCTGCGTACAGGTGATATTTACAATTGGTTAGCGTTTCAGATAAGTCGTTCATGTACAATGAGAACAAAAGTGGTGACAATACTCCTCCCTGAGCCACGCCCATCTTAGTGGTTTGCCACGAAGATGTTTCGTTTCCCACTGATACGCGCTGCTGACGATCACTAAGATAGGAGTGTACCCAGGTTAAAGTGCTGTATGAAAATTTCAGCGCCTTAAGTTTAGCAAGTGATATGTCTCTATCTACACAATCGAAGGCTTTGCTTAAGTCCAAGAGAACAAGTATAGTCATTTATCCTTTATCTATCGCTAGTTGCATGTCATTTGTCACTTTAACTAATGCAGTGGCAGTACTGTGGTTTTGTCTGAATCCCAATTGATATTTGTCAAGTAAGTTGTACCGTATAATATATTCAGTCATTTGTTTATGTACTATTTTCTCCAACAATTTTCCTAATATAGGAAGGATACTTACAGGGCGATAATCTTCGGGACTCTTGGGGTTGTTGTTTTTAGGGAAAGGTCAGATGATTGCATGTTTCCAGTTCGAAGGAAATACTCCAGTCATGAGTGAGCTATTCATGATATGCGTGACCGTTGGAAGTATGATGTCTATGATTCTTTCTAAAAGAGACAGGTTGATTCCATCATGGCCAGTGGACCCTGACTTTATTTCACTGAAGACTTCCCTCACGTCACTGGGGGTCACATGAGAAAAGTAGAACTGCTCGCCATTATGTCTTGTTTTTGAGGATATTCTGTTAATTACTGCTGCTTTGGTCTGTTCGTCAATCTGAGAGGATCGTGAGCTAAAATATGAGTTTAGATCAGCTAGCGGTACATTACAGTTGTTGTCATTTGTCTTGTTTTTGCATAATCCCATTTCGCGAAGAGATTTCCAAATATGACTAGAATTTTGAGTGTTCAAAATATCATAAGAGTGACGTCTTTTAACATTTCTAATTAACTGTGTTGTTCTGTTTTGGAGTTTTTTATACTTTCTGAAATTGTCAGATGTAGGATATTTCACGTAATAATTATAGGCCGCGTCTCTTATTTTCATCTGGTCGCGTATTTCTTGGGACAGCCATGGGTTTGAAGGTCTCTTTACCCTAACAGTGCGTAGTGGTGCATGTCTGTCATACAGAGTGAGAAGTAGTTTGTTAAAATAATTTACTTTTCCGTCAATGTCATTTATGAACTGAATGTTGTGCCATGGTGTGTTAAGAGCATCTTCAAAGAATGCGTCTTCATTAAAGTGTTTAAAATCTCTATATGTAATTAATTTTGGCTTGAATTTAGGGTACTTCAAGGAATATGCAGCGTAAACCATGTCATGTCGGGAGAGACCGGGAACGGGCATTTGTCCACGAGTTACGATTCGGTCGGTATTATTAGTAATTATCAGATCGAGAAGCATACGTGAGTTGGCAACATGGTGTGTAGGGTTTAGGGGTAGTATTGTCAAATTAATGGATGAAAACATCTCAGTCAAACGTTTTGTTTCGGTAGATTTGTTTGTAAAGTCTGTATTAAAATCTCCCATTAAAATCAAATGCTCATACCTGGATGTTAGATCATGTAGGGCTTCCTCTAGATTTGTGATGTTACCAGTCTTCGGTGGACAATACACCACACCAAGCAAGCACTTTGTACCGCGAACTGTGAGCTCAACGAACAAGAATTCAGGGCTATTGGAGAACTCACTGGGGTATTTTAATATCACCTTATACTTCATATCTTCCCGTATATACATACTGACTCCTCCACCGAGCTTACCGCTCCTGTCATTCCTAACTAATGAATAATCATTCATTCTAACAAGAGATGAAGGGATAGACTGACGCAACCACGACTCGGAGAATAGTATGGCATGCAGGTTGCAGGTTGAGAATATTTCAGAGAATTCCGGGAAATGTGGGAGAATGCTCTGAGTGTTTACATGAGCTATTTGTAAGGAGGTAGGGTAAGGCGAAAGAATGTCTTGAAGGTGATTAGCGGTACTTAGGGTGGGGGCTGGGAGATACAGGTAGTGACCTGCTTGGGACTGTGGGTTGGAGAGGCTGAAACTAGAGGCATTTGTTTCCTGGTTACTTGTTGCTGCCAACTTAAAATTTAACTGTAGATATAAAAGGAAAGACTACACTAGATAAAATTAAGAAACTAACAATTGAAATTCATGATAAAAATGTAGGCTATAGCTACAGTTGAAATTCTGATTAAAGTTCTATACAGTGATATTTAGTTTACAGAATGTCGGCTCATGGTTAGCGGATACGATCGAGATCTTCGCGGTTTGACACAGGTATTTTACGAGTTCCCTGCTTAACATAAATTATGCCATCCTTTGACCACACGTTCCGCACACTGAACTTACTTATAGCGTCCTGTAGAAGCCGCAGTCTCTCTGGGGTTAGGTCCTCTCTAATTGTTTTATTTGTACCCTTGAGTTTCTTTTTGTTTATAAACATTGTATTTCTTTTCCAGTACGAAACAAACTTCACAATTATGGGTCTTGGACGGCCAGTTTGACTTTTCCCAACCCTATGCGATCTGTCTATTTCGCCCACTGAGAGTTCCACCCCAATTTCACGAGCAATATCAATGACAATATTGTCCATGTTTTCTCCTGCAGTTTCTTCCACACCAAACACACGCAAGCACTGTCTTCTTTGGTACTGCTCTAAACTGTCTGTTTTAATTTGCAGCTCCCTTTTTAATTCCCTTATGGTCGTGTCTCTTTCTTCCAGCGTACGCTTTAGTTCCTCGATCACACTCATATTGAAATTTACGGTTTCTTTCAGTTGCTCTACAACTGTCTTCGTCACCTGATCTTGGATGAGGTTGGCAAGCGTGTTGAGAGTCTCCTTACTGCTCAGCACTTCCTGGACTGCTTGCTTCACAATGGCTTCCATTGGCACCTCTTTAACTTTGGGGAGCATGGTTGTTTTTGTAGATATTTCGCTTCAGGTTTCAGTGAACACTTCACGAACACTCTGATGTGAATAACTGTACAAGTTAGAGTAATGTATCACACTTGCGACTGTCAAACTGCTAAAATTCACCTCCTAATGCTGTACAAACCTCGAGCCTCGTATTTCGTGACTATACACTATCCGCCATTAACAGGCAATTTGTTTTATTAACAAGAAATTAAAGAAATTAAAATAAATGCATATAGAAGTTATGAAAAAACACAACAGGAAAGTCCGATAACTGTTAACACCCTAATCAGTTCAATTTTTATATATAATAGAAACCATATTTTGTAATGCATTAAGAAAATCTAAATGCATATAAACTTCCTGAATATCATCACAAATATTTGCGCCTTTCTTTTGCTACATATTTCTGTCCCCTGTAGGCTTTGTCTTTAGTCGGGCATGAACTAAACAGGGGATGCCGTTGTGACAGACATTGAGCGAGCTTCAGATAAAACGAACAGCAAGTAAAACATGTGCTCTAAGACGACTTTACAAATACAGTATGCGCCAAAATATACAGTACTGGAAATTATGTTAGTCTTATTGTCATTACCTTATTTATCAAGATGATACTGTAAATGTTCAAAATGTGCTCCATTGCGCTGTAGGCAGTGTTCATAACGATCACGCAGATTTTCCAACATATTCTGGAACATAGGTTGCTGCAGAGTCCCGAAGAACGAGACGATCTTCTGACGTAATGCAGGCGCAATTTTGGGTGGATCTGGACAATTGAAAATTTGCTCCTTTAACATTTCCCACACATAAGCATCAGGTGGTGTGAGATTGGAGGAATGTGATGGGTAGGTGAACTCAGCCCCGCGGAAAATTACTCATTCTGGAAAGGATTCTTGCAGCATAGCCATAGTCTGTCGAGCGGTGTGGCAGGTTGCCCCGTCTTATTGGACCCACTGTCTATTCATCTGCATGTTCCTGGCACAACAAAACCTTCTTAGATCCTGAATAAATGGCCTGATCACCGTGTTCCTATAGCGTTCCTGGTTAACAGTAAGAGGTGCACCATCTTCATTCTCTATGAAATATGGACCTAGCACACCGTTTCCTGACAATGCACACCAAATCGTCACACGCACACTACGTAGCGGTTTCTGGACTACCGTATAGTGTCTGGCGTCTCGAAACCAAGAAAACGAGTTGTTTGGCGAATGATAAAACCATCCAAGTGAATGTGACTTTCGTTGGAGCACCACAAGTTGAACAAGAAATCTGGATCCTCGTACACCACGGCCAAAAATCATGCACAATATTCCACCCTGACATGCCTATCGTGCTCCGTCAATCGTTACCCAACCTGTATTCGGTATGGAAATCCACCTGTCTTTAAAAAATCGTCGAAGTGACGTAGGGCTGATGTTTAATTTCAGGGCTGTTCGCTGAAGACTTTGCTTTGGAGACTGCAATACCTGATTGAGGTCCATGATTTTCATTTGTGGACACAGTTACTGGCCTACCAGACCTTTCCTTGCATTGACACAATAAACTACCCGTACGACAAAAAATTTTAACAATAGATAGCATAACTGTGGCGCTAGGTGCTGGCTTATTGAAGTGTTCACGATATTGTTCCGCCACTAACTTTAAAGATTCACAATTAAGTATTTATTTTCCACCTAGTCGATACAATGATTGCTTAAGGCAATTTTTAATGGTCAAAAGTGGTACATGTTTCGTATATTATCAACATCTTCAGCCACATAACACTGTTTAGATGAAAAATGTATAAAATTGACAAAGTAATGCTTTAGTGGAAGAGGACACTTCCTCTACGCGCACGGCCAACTCGCCCGGTAAAATCCCTGCCTTAAGTTCCCGTTGTGCTTTAAGCTATAGTGTGCATAACTTATACCGAAGGGCATTCTAGACACTTTCCCCTGCACTAATGGTGCTACCATAAATTTCAGGCAAGCATTACTTTGTCAATTTTATACATTTTTCATCTAAACAGTGTTATGTGGCTGAAGATGTTGATAATATACGAAACATGTACCACTTTTGACCATTAAAAATTGCCTTAAGCAATCATTGTATCGACTAGGTGGAAAATAAATACTTAATTGTGAATCTATTGAAGTGCGATACGGACCATGAAGCTGATTTTATGTAAAACTAACTTTAAACTCGGCCCACCTTGATAACAGTTTCCATACGAGCGAAAATAATACTCCACTATAAACACTTTATCCTCCGTCGCGAGACCCATTGTCACTTCCAATCACAGAGCACAACGTTCTTTATACAACTAACAATTCATCATGGCGATGTAACAACACGCAGACGCTCAGGTGTGGGCATGCGCACTGCGCGAAAATGAGTACTATATATTTTGGCCCATACCGTACTTTGTAAAAGAATCCCTGCCTTTATTTTTTTTTTGCTAGGGGCTTTACGTCGCACCGACACAGATAGGTCTTATGGCGACGACCATGGGAAACCACGGAAAACCATTTTCAGGGCTGCCGATAGTGGGATTCAAACCTACTATCTCCCGGATGCAAGCTCACAGCCGCGCGCCTCTACGCGCACGGCCAACTCGCCCGGTAAAATCCCTGCCTTAAGTTCCCGTTGTGCTTTAAGCTATAGTGTGCATAACTTATACCGAAGGGCATTCTAGACACTTTCCCCTGCACTAATGGTGCTACCATAAATTTCAGGCAAACATATGGCACTGAAATCGAAAAAATTGATACTTTTCACCCACATCACATCTTTTGCTCGATCTGCAAAATTTTGCCATGCGACTTAGGGTATGGTTTTCTGTTGAGCATCACATATTTATTAAATATTAAAGTCCAAAGTTTAAGTGTTATTTAAATGTTTGAAGTTCTTATAAAACATGTGGTAAACATTTAGTCCTTGACATTATTGTTATTTAATATTATAGGTGCAAATATTTAAATCAAGACTTTAGACTAGTGGCCTGTCACACCAATAGCTGATGATAAAGGCAACATGAAAAAACTCACATCTACTTTACTTTCGTGCAATAGAGAAATAAATTATCTTGAAAGGGCCATGAGATTAATTTATAAATACAACTTTATGAAAATTTCCATAGGGACACAAACATCTTACCTGTCAGGATGAATAAGACATACTCTGAAGCATTACTCATGTACAGATTTAAAAATGGTAAGATCTCTTTAAACACAGAAATTAGGTATAGGAAACTAGATCAGCAGATCAGATATACACTGGCCATGTATCCTCTTCAAGGTATGGAATAAAAAGCACAGCATATTCTTCCGCAGTATCATATAACAAATTGCCAACAGAGTTGACGAGTTTAAAAAAATGTTCACTATTTAAGAAGTCTGCTTTTAATTATTTTTTACAAAAATATATAGAAATGTATTAATTATTACTGCCACAGTTAAATATAAATGTTAATTTTCTCCAGTGTACTGCCATCATTATTGTAATCAACGTATATTATATTAAGAATACTAAACTTTTTTTTTTGTACCATGAACTGTAAAGCCAAAATTGTAAAACGCAGTCCCTCCCTCTAGCTAACAGCTCACTGGGGCAATACTCAGAATGAATAAATAAATAAATATATCAAACTCCGGATGACCATTTTTTTTGCCTTTAAACTTACACCTCTGTTGTGACTATACATATGGTGATTACCCTATCGTAATCTTCTTGTGCATACTTGCAACAGTCATTTTTTAATCTTTAGCAATGTAGGCTACAGTTCACTGTAAATGACTGCATGTGACTAATTTCAGTATTTCATTGTAAACTACGTTTTTTTGTGAAATACCGTTTCGGGGAACTGACCATGATATGGCATAGTTATAGCTTTAATTTTGACATCACTTGCAGCTAACTACCACATATTACTGACCATGCTTGAAAACACACCAAGAAAGGTGTCAAAACTACGACCTTATGCTTTGTTAATGGTCACTGTGAAAGCAAGACATAAGGGGGACTGCCTCCTTTTGAATTTGAAAGGCAGGTTTTTCAGTAGTCACCAAATCAAACCTAGGTAGATAAATTACTTGATTCTAGGAAGCACCTCTAATGACTTCTAATTTTATAATTTAGTCATACAGTTCTCTATCTCTATTAAACCAAAGGCCATGTCCAAATTTCTTATAAGCATTAAAATTTGCACCAACTTTCAATTTTAATACATGTGGAGGCATTCCTAATGGCATAATGGAATGCAGGTATTCTAAGGGTATGCTGCTTAAGAAATCTGTGTCAGCATCATCACCGAACAATAGAGTATCGACACTGTTGTATTCTTTAAAACTTAGATGAGGAACATCTTCATTTATGCTGTTACAATCATCATTCAAGGGATTTAAGTACAGTAAGCTGAAGAATTAGTCTATACAATGGTTGAAAACATGACTTACCAATGAATCATTACTTGTGAAGACATTGGGAACCCTTATATAATTTCCTATTTCACTTTTAATTGTATTATTTCCTAGTTGTAGCAGCCTTCAAATTCCTTTTCGAAAGGCCTTTGCAGAGGTGCCAACCTTTGAAGTGGATTATCAATAATCGCCCTCTGCCCCTGAAAAAAAATTTTGTGTCAAGTCCAAATCCAAAGCATGCTCCTCTCTTCTCAATAATGACACCTCTTTTGCCCTTCCCTCTAGCAATCTATTCAAAAGTATATCATATTACACAATAATATTTGCACACAACCGTTAGTTCTGTGATAAAACATTCCTTGTAGCTTGTTTCTCACGCAGCAGCTGCTTTTCAGTGTAGTTTTTCTTGAAGCATCCTTCCCCTGTGATGACATTTTCATCTTCTGAATCATAAGCGATTCCAGTGCAGATGTACTTAATGTAGGCCTCACTTCTTTCTCAATCTTTCTGTCAACTGTCAGGTACACTTAACACAGCAAATACAACATTACTGAAGGATTCACAGTGGAGAAGAGCAGCGCCTGAACGCCTTCATTCACAATGAATTTTACAACGCTAATGGGTAGCAAAAGGAAGTCAAGACCGAATAAGTATCGTTGCCAACTCACAAGCATTGAAACGAGGATGATTTAGGAGAAATGTTCAATCCTTTTGAGCCATTTTCCTCCTTTTCTTTTTTTCTATAGAAAATGATTTTTTCCTGATAATGTCACCTTTTCTGTAATAATTTCCCCTTTGACCGTAATTCTGTAATCGTTAGGTGAAATCCGTAATAATTACGGACAATCTGTAATAGCTGGCACCTCTGCCTTTGCATGCATCTTTATTTTCAAGTGAAATACTTTAATTTTTGGCCATATTCATTCTGGGTACATGCCTCATTTATCTGAGCTCTTCCACCTTTGGATACCACAGGCAGACCTTGGCAAAAATCTCCACAGGAAGAAATTGGTAAAAATCTCCCCCCCAAATATGACAATTTTTTTCCTAGTAATCCTGAGATGGAGATCTTTCCTTTGATGTATAACACACAGGTATTAGTATTACGTTTTTCTCATAATATTGCGTTACACGTTCAAATTATATAAATAAATTTGCAATTTCAGAACCAAGATACTAAAACACGTGAAAGCATGTAATAATGTAGACAAGATGTGACTTGTTTTGTTTCATATTATCATGGCTAAAAATACAGGTCGTGAAAGCATCAATGTGTGTGACCACAAAGATCCTCCTAGTAGACGTATGTTACAATTTAGAGAGAAAAAAAATATTCGTAAGTACTGCAACACATTCATAGGGGATTATCACACAACGTGGCCTAGATTAACAATTATGAAATATAAAGGTGCTTCAATTTCATACTTTTAATTATTTATTTTAAAGACCTCTTAATTTGAGTAACTTCTCATTGTATACGGTTTTATATTAATGATGACTTGAGTCATATCAGTGTAATTTTTGCATCAACAATAAATAACATTTATAATATTGATCCAAAGAATCCACTGCACTTAAAGCATGTATGCATAATTAATATGTAATATGGCTGACTGAATATTAATTTTCATTTAAGTTATGTCAAAGGAAGCGCGTACCACTTTACAGAAACTGTTCCCTGTCTGGAGCACTGTTGGCGGGTGCGGCCATTGCTTGAGGAGTCTTCACTTCTATGACGGATGGACGAACCTGTCCGTTCTTAAATCCGTTTATGGGTTTCTTATCAACAGGCGTTTCCATATCAGTCACTTCCACGTCCAGAAGGGCTGCGGTCACAGACTTTTTCTTCTTGATAAACACTTCAATGACAGGCTTGGGCTTTATACGGAACAAACGGCGAAGTTTTATGTACGCCAGACAGAAGACGAACACTCCCGATGGTATTAAAGACAACAGAAAACTACGCATGGGGTCTTTAAAACGTGCAGCGTCGTATTCGGCTGGATCAGGAATTGCAAAGGTACCTTCCTCATCAAAATCGATAAGGCAGGAAAAAATCATTCCGATTTCGTTGTAGTTCCCGTAGAAATGAAGGCACAAGTTTTCTGGCTCGTACCCACACCCGAAGATGTTAACGTACAAAGGCACCGTCGAGTTCTGCTCTGTTTCCGTGCCACTACTGTTGAACACTGCGCCCGTATTGTTCATCTCCATGCTCATGCTAGGGACTAACTCAGCATCTACATCGACTTCACGCTTTATCTTATTCGTTTCTCCGAAGGACGAGGATGAATTTAATGAATACACAGAATGAAACATCTCTTGAACAAGGGAACTGTTTGAAATGTGCTCATCTTCAGCTGAAACAGAATACGTCTCTGTGCTGTTCTTTGCCAGTGCTAACTGCTGGTCTGTACTGTTTCTCTCATAATCTGTGATTTGAAAATAGCTGTTGTAGTCATCTGCAACTTTCAACGTATCATGAGTGTCTCGTTCACTGTAATCTCTTGTACTGTGAATAACTGGAGTAGTGGTAGCTTTAACCTCTAGACTTGTCTGAGGGTCAGCCCTGAACACATCATTGTTAAGGGAGGTATTAAAATTGTCTGTTCCAGCAGTGGAATACACAGAACTATTTGAGATAGACACATTGCTGGAAGAAAATGTTCCACTTGTACTACTTAACTTGAAGAAATCAGACTCCAATATGCTTTTAACTTGATGTTCTATTCTAGTAACAGCATTAGTAATGTTAGTCTGAATAATGTGGATGTTATCTGCGAACCGAACCTTGCCTTCAGCAATCTCATCCATCCCGGAAGCAGGCATTAGGGTGAGAGTATCATTGTCCAAAGCGTTCGTGGCATTCTCCTCCGAGTTGAGGATGTAACTGACTCTAATCTGGGTGCAGTTGTACAACATGGCAGTGCAGCTGGCGCGACAAGAGCTCCACTGGCACTTGGGGAAGCCGTAGAACTTCTTGAAACTGGTGATGGTACAGGTGGCAGGTCTGAGCACAACACTAAGGGACAGCAGGGCAGAGTCCGTTATCAAAACGAACGAAGTCGCCGCCAAAGAGAAGCTAACGATGGCGGCTATCGCGCAAGTCCGAGCCTCGTACTCCCGCACCCACTCCGGCATACGACAGCGGCAACGGCACCTCATTTCTTTCGTATGGTAGTACTTCCTTCTCACAGACCTATCCTACCTTTGATTCTTTGTTAAGGATGTACCACGGCAGTACTGGTAAACCATGACCAGAAATGAAGTGAAACATATTTATTAAGAAGTGCACTGTCAACATTTGCCTGGGTGGCTAATTCTGTTCATTAATTTGTATGTTTCAGATTCTGTCTTCACGAATTTGTGTCCCTTAAACAATATCTGAGATATTTTAAGAAAGAAATACTGTTGAAGAACACTAAAGATCCAAAGAGTATATTTTCTGAGGATCAGTTTCACACTAGACCTACGAATTCGTCTTCCTGTTTACACCGAGTCAAGCACTGTAAACTTTGCGGAAACTACGTTTCAGTATCAAGATGTCTTTGCAGCAAACAGTAGCTACTGTGCTACACTGTTCCTCCAACCACACAGGAACTCAACACACTTTGTAATGAACTAAACTTCTGCTATTCTTATCAGAAATCCTAATTTGAGATGGTGTCATTAAATCATTGAAGCATGCTTCTTCTGTGAACATGCACATATGTGTCCAGTACAATCAATAACTGAGGAGGGACCACAGTTTCATTACCAGAGCTGCTGGTCAGTGTATTAACACACACACACAGGGATCAATACACAGCTTGTTTTATATACAATATGCCATAGCAACCAACAACATTGAGGGACTGATAGTAATCTAGCATGCAAAGTGGCTGGCCGGCTGATTGAGCCAAAAGATAAACATGACCTCTACTTGCTTGCTCGTGCATGCAAAGTGTACGCAATGGCTCTGCTGCAGCACTGCGAGGGATAGTCAGGAACATGAAAACAGAACTGCAAGAAATAAATGTCATAATTAACCCGTATTGTCAGCCCCAACAAGATAGTAGTTCTTAATGATTGAGTGACTCCACCTTTACAATATAGAAAAATATTATTCCTTTTTTAACTTTATTTTGAAAAAGGGACATGTTTTGCCTCTTCCTTGTGAGACATCTTCAGCCTAAAATATTATGATAAACACACGATATTCTTGACACTAAAAAGTGTTAGTGTTAGCTTTTTCAGAGAAGTTAATGGGAAAGAGACCACGAGGAAGATCCCGAAAGAGGTGGACAGATTCAGTGTGGGAGTGCATAGAGAAGAGGGGAGGAAAACTAGAAGATGTACTTAATAAAGGAGACGAGTGGTGGAGAGACAGGCAGCGATGGAGGTCCTTGATTCACAACCAGACCCAGAAAGCTGGAAACTAGAAATGAGAAGATGAAGATGATGATGATTCTTAACACTAAAAAACAATGACATATCCTTAAAATGTTAGAAAGTCAAGATGACTCAATCTGTTGCATGTAAACACAGTTTTAAAACAGTGTGTTGTTTAAGACCGATTACTAAATGGTGGAAGTCCTATTGAGTTTTGATACTCAAAATAAAATTAATATGATTATCAAAGCGTTCTAAAATAAGAATTAAATCTTGAAATTAGGTTGATGTCATCTCATATTTGTAACATTTATCATAATATTTCAGGCTGAAAGATGTCTCACAAGGAAGAGATGAAACATGTCCTTTTTAAACTTTATTGTAAAGGTGGTGTCACTCAATCATTAAGACCTTCTATCTTGATGAAAATAAAACAAGCATCGCGACAGATTAGTGTAGAAACAGGAAGAAACAGAAAGAGTCTCCGCATCTTCATACACAGCTGTCTTTAAATAAACTGGCTGTCTCTTCAAGAATTGCAGCTCTTCTGCAGTTTTGCTAGAATGTTCAGTGACACAGTGTCCATAGGCGACCTTGTTGCTAAATTATTAGGTTAACAACAGGAAACTGGTATTTGTTTGGCCCAAACTAGGCATTTCTATGACGACGGTTACTCCTAGAAAATTTTGTACATTTTTAAACAAAAGAAAAATTTACTTTTTTGACAATAAAATGCGAAATAACTGTGATCCAATTTTGACTTTAGCTGGATTGTTACTAACATATTGTAATTTAATTTAGCTATGATGAAATGTTCCCAAAAATATTATTTCACAAACGGCCAAGCATTTTCTGAGTTTAATTTTTTTCTAGACCAGTGTGGGTGGGAATCATGGTATTATCTATATATACAAAAGAACTTGTCCTGACTGACTGATTGATCATCGCCGAGCCAAAACTACTGGACATAAAGAAATGAATTGGGGATACATTCATATTAACATGTAGGTGCTCGCTAAGGGAGGATTTTTGGATGTTCCGTCGCTAAGCGGGTTAAATGTGGAGTTAATTTTTAAAATGAGTGTACCTATATCTCAATACTGTAAAGGTTTACAGATGTAAAACTTGGCATTTAGAATATCCTTTAAAAATAAAGAAACACATATTTGTTTTGTTTTCGGAAAATCCTAAGAGGAGGGGTGAAAAGGGGTGAAAAATGGCTGAGTGCCTTTAATGAGTATACTTATATCTCAGAAAATGAAGAATTACAGACCTGAAAATTGGTATTTGGGGTCTCCTTTAAAAATAAAGAAACATGTACTATTTGTTTTTGGAAAATCCAAATAGTGGGGGGGGTGAAATTTTAAAATGAGTGTATCTATATCTCAAAAAGTTAAAAGTTTAGAGATGTAATAATTGATATTTAGAATCTCCCTTAAAAATATAGAAGCATAGCATGTATTTTTTTTTTTGTTTTCTGAAAATCCCAATAGGAGGGGTGAAATAGGGTGAATAAGGTGTTGAATGCTTTTAATGTGGATACTTATATCTCAGAAACTGAAGATATTACAAACCTGAAAATTGGTATATGGGATCTCCTTTAAAAATAAAATACACGTATTTTTTGTTTTAGGAAAATCCAATTAATGGGGGTTAAACAGGAATGACAAATTGGGGTTAATTTTTAGAAAGATTATATCTGCAGTACATCTCAGAAACGTTAAATGTTGCAGACATAAACACTGAAATTTGGAATTTGCTTTAAAAGTAAAGAAACACGTATTCTGGGAAAATCCAATGAAGAGGGGGTGGGGTGAAAGAATTGAAATATGAATTGAATTAATTGTATGAGGATACTTACATCTAATAAAAACTAAAGTTGTTACAGACGTGAAAACTGGTATTTGGATCTCCTTTAAAAACAAAGAAAAACTTTTTTTGGGGGGGGGGGGGGGGAATCATCTTGGAGGGCGAGAGTGAAAAGGAGTTAAACTCCTTTCATGAGGACACATATCTCAAAAACTGAGATGTTAGAGTCGTGATAATTGGTATTTAGAATATTTAGAAACAAGTATTTTTGCTGAAAAATTCACTTAAGGGGGGTAGTGTGAAAGGAAGTGAAAAACAGGTAATTATGTTTATGGGGATTCTTATTTCTCAAAACTGAATGTAACAGACGTGAACATTGGTATTTGGAATCTCCTTTAAACAAAAAGGAACGCGCCTCCTTTTGGGGGGGGAGGAGTGTAAATCAACGGCGGTGGGATGAAAAAAATACAGGCGAGACCAATTGATTTTACTGTTCATAATGTACTTATAAGGAGCCTCCGTGGCTCACGCGGCAGCGTGCCGGCTCTCACCGCTGGGTTCCGTGGTTTAAATCCCAGTCACTCCATGTGAGATTTGTGGTGGACAAAGTGGAGGCGGGACAGGTTTTTCTCTGGGTACTCCGGTTTTCCCTGTCATCATTCATTCCGGCAACACTCTCCAATATCATTTCATTTTTCATTCATTAATCATTGCCCCAGAGGAGTGCGACAGGCCTCGGCAGCTGGCACAATTCCTATCCTCGCCGCTAGGTGGGGGCTTTATTCATTCCATTCCTGACCCGGTCGAATGACTGGAAACAGGCTGTGGATTTTCAATGTACTTATTCTGATCATAAACAGATCATTTTTAATCTTTCCTCAGTTCGTTTTCAAGACCCATCTTTTCCTTTGGAGAATGTTCTTAGATTACAGTAGATTCTCCTGGCATATAAATAAAAATTTAAACACATTTGAAATAAACGATAGGAATGAGATTGACCGTGCAAATGTTCACCTCTACAGTAACGTCAGTTTTGCACGGAAGTATGTCATTTGCATCGCCAGGAATCCCACGCACTTGCCTGACCGCGACAATGGTGCTGGTCACATTTTCAGCAATGACAATGGCAGCAGTTGTAATTTACCACCAAGTAGCCGTCTTGCATCTTGCTGTGGGGTCCAGAATAACAACTACAACAACAACAACAATAGTAATACTAAAATGGGAGGAACTTTGCCGTAATCTCTCAGAAAACGAGTCAGATCGCAAATTTTGGCGGATTCTCTCAGAAAACGAGTCAGATCGCGAATTTTGGCGGATTATATATAAAACGTAAAGCATCCAATTATAAATTTCATTGTCAAAAACATTCAAAAAAGAGTTTGCTTAACAATCTATAAAAAGAGTAACAATCATCATAGAAATGCCTAGTTTGAGGCAAACATATACTAGTTTCCCACTGTTAATTCATCATCATCATCAGTTTTCCACTCCAGTTGCCCGGGTGTGGTTTACGAGCTCTCTTCACTTCTGTCTGTCCATGTACCACTCTTCTCTCAAGACGACATCCCAGCTGACTCCTCTTGATCCTATGTCCTCTTTCACTTGGTCCAGCCATCTCTTCCTAGGTCTTCCTACTGGTCGTTTTCTGGCCACGACTGTCCCACTGTTAATTAACAGTTAAAAATGGTGTCATATCACCCAATAATACAGTGACAGAGTCGTCTATCATCAAGTCACAGTGTGTCCCTAAACTGTACATCCATTCGTTCAGCTCCATGTCTTGGCGTTCAATCCTCGGAGCCCCGGACCAGTTCCTTTGCTCGGGGACTGGGTGCTGTGCTTTTCGTACACAGCCTCACAAAACTGTACATCACCAGTGTCTTGGCATTCAGTCCTCAGAGCCCCAGGCGAGTCCCTTTGCTGGGAGACTGGATGCTGTGCTGTCTCCTACACAGAGACGGCAACAGCCTCACAAAACTCAGCCCACAATGACCTTTTTCATCAGAAGGGCAGGCTTCAACTCATGTTGCCGATCCAAGGGAGCCGAGTTCTGCTTCTTGTAAAGCATACAGCTGGAGTGCAATCATTTCACTGAAGACTAGGGCATTCCCTGCCTGTGGTAGACTCCTACCGAGTCTCGCATTGCTCCCACCTCTCTTAGTCGACTCTCATTCTCTTGTAAATCGAACAAGCCCTAGGGAATCTTTCATTATAACGTTCTTCCCTTCCTTTCTCCGATACCCTCGTTGTTTGAAGGATTAGAGTTACGAGAGAACGACTGTTCAGTGATCGTCATATCCCTGTGGAATGGGAGCGGTACAGTAACACCCACAGTATCCCCTGCCTGTCTTAAAAGGCAACTAAAAGGGGCCCCAGGGGCTCTGAACTTTAGAGCGTGGCTTGGCGACTACGGGGCCCTTAGCTGAGTCCTGGCATTGCTTCCACTTACTTGTGCCAGGTTCCTCACTTTCACATATCCTATCCGACCTCCCTTGGTCAACTCTTGTTGACTGTATTAGAGCACTCAAGGCCTAGGGAGTCTTTCTTTTCACACTCTTTGTGGCTCTTGGCCTACCTTTGGCCAATACCTTCATTTTTCGAAGTATCGGATCCCTTCTATTTTTTTTTCTCCCTGATTAGTGTTGTATAGAGGACGGTTGGCTAGTTGTACTTCCTCTTAAAAACAATAATCACCACCACCACCACCACCACCACCACCACCACCACCACCACCTTGGTGATCGTCATCACGTTCTGACATCTAAAATGCAGTGTAGGTTTGTTTCCAGACTTCGTACTGGGCACAGTACAGTCCCTGCAGGTATCTACTTATTTCAATCACTGTAACATAATTTTAATTACTCAAGACGTACAATAAGCCAGATGTATTAATTTTCTTCTCCATGGGTTCACAACTTGTGCGGTTCCAGCTGATTCTGGCAATGCTTCTACTTACGAGTATGCAACTGCCCGGCCAGGACTTTTTTTTTTCTTTCTTCCTATTGTGAAGGTATCATGTGGGTGAAAAGCCAAGACCCTGACAACCTCAATTCACTGAGAACTGAGAAATTAAGATTGTAGCATTTGGAAAAGCTGGGAATAAAATAGAAAATAAGTAGACTTTACATAAACGGAATCATAACCAAACATAAGAACAATATATATCTTACCCGTCATCATAAAGGCTGCAGTAGGGAATGCCTAGCAGCTGCAAGAATCCCCACACGTCTTGATAGTCCCAGTCCAGTAGAGGGTTGACACGCATCACCTGGGGCCATCCACTGTCTGTCATCTGTAACATTATATCAACATTTCTCTAATACTAGCAGAGTTCTGGACACTGTACATCTCCCAGCTCAGCAATTCCTTTTCCCCCTCACTCTTCGCAATTTGTTTTACACCAATTAAGCATTTCAAAAATTAGATGTAAGGCTTTTCAG
This sequence comes from Anabrus simplex, assembly GCF_040414725.1. NCBI lineage: Eukaryota > Metazoa > Arthropoda > Insecta > Orthoptera > Tettigoniidae > Anabrus > Anabrus simplex. Next base: position 731,456,653 of record NC_090265.1, read on the forward strand.
GTGTTTGCTATATAAACCAGCATTTCTGATGCTAGACACATCAGAGGGGGTTGTGTCAGGCAAACATCTGGAAAGTCTTACATCTCATTTTTGAAATGCTCTATTGGTGAAAAAAAAAAAAAAAAAAAAAAAAATACTAAGTTCCTCATCGGGAACTTCGACTTTCCATTAGGAATGGCTAGGTGGACAATAATTCCATTGGGGAGATTTATCTTCCGTCTGCATGCAGTTATCAGACTGTGCTTCCACTAATGGGCTTCTGATAAATTCACCTGGGTATAACTAAAATATACAATTAACTATTCCCTTATTAACAGCATAAGAGCTGCCAGTACAGCTCGTCGGCGGGTAAAAATTGAAATAACCTCCTATCATGATCGTGATTCACCTGGGTTGGTGGATGCAGAGTTGGTATCAGCCTACTATTGGCCACGGCTGGCCCGTTGTCTGACAGTTCTCCACTCCCACCGGGCTGCCAAGTAGAGGAGGGATGGCCATGCCTCTCTGCCTCTGTATTCGGGAGACTGAGAGTGGCTGTCCTGAGAATGGTTTTCTGTGGTTTTCCATTCTCCTGCACCAAGGCGAATGCCAGGACAGTTCCTATTATAGGCCACTCACTCACCTTCCTGAGCATCTCCTTCACCGCAACAAATCTCCTGGACTGAGAGACGGTGCCACCATCACCCGCATACACCCCACTGTCAGTGGGTAGGGCCTGACACATCCCAATCTGACGAGTCTCGTGTCTGGCCTAAGACGAAATGCTGGTTTATAGAGCAAACACCCGAATGGCTTACATCCGATTTGTTTTACATTGCGACGACACAGACAGGTCGTAATGAGGACGATGGGATAGGCCTGGGGAGGAAACGACCATGGCTTTAATTAAGGTATTCGCCCCATCAGTTGCCTGGTGTGTAAACAGGAAACCATCTTCTAGGCTAGCGATACCAAGGTTCGAATCCTTTATCACCCAAATGCAAGCGCGGTTCCTCTCACTCTTTGAGTGATTGTTCCATCAAGTGTTTCTTCCTGATTCAATATACGACTGTCATCTCTTGTAGTCCGGCTCCATGGCGTGCTGCCCTTTGGTCACAAGAGTCCCTGGTTCAATTCCCGGCAGGGTGAGAAATTTTAACCATAATTGGTTAATTCTGCTGGCACGGGGGCTGGGAGTATGTATCGTCTTCATCATCATTTCATCCTGATCATGACACGCAGGTCACCTAGGGGCATTAAATCAAACGACCTGCATATGGCGAACCGAACTTGTCCTCGGACACTTCTGGCACTAAAAGCCATACGCCATTTCATTTCAACTCTTGTAATCTTGGTAGCAGTGCTTCTGGATGCAACACTCTTGTGCAGATAATCTCCAAATGAATTATTCAATACTCACCACAGACAATGCTTCCATGTGTACTCTTGTAAACCAGTAAATTTATCCATATCTTCAGTATTCCCAGTATCACCCACAACCTCACTGTGACCTCCACCAACTCCTTGGATTACTATCATCTACATTACAGCTGTCACCTTTTTCTTTTTGTATTTTTGTAATAGTTTTGATTCATTTTTTTTTTAAATCCTTTGTTTACTCCTTGGCTTGTTGTGCTTTTTTCCTACTTTTGTGTGTTGCTATATGTTGTATGATGATCATTCAACCTGATGGCTAGTTTGATCCTCAGAAGGTCAGCATCACTGAAGAGGCATACTGTATTACATGGATTCCATGAAAACTGCAACCTTAGCACTTTTTGTAAACTATGAAAAAATAGTGGTATGTTTAACTATATGAACAGTACACATTGTAAATGGCCATATCTAGGGATTAACATATTTTAAAAATTATTATTATTATTATTATTATTATTATTATTATTATTATTATTATTAAGTTTAGATGCAGTTTTTGAGGTTTCAAAATTTTAAAAAGTAGAATTTATAGTAGTATTAATGCTAGATATTTTCTTAAGTTTCTCTCTAATTACAAATATGATTCTAATGTGTATTTAATAATAAATAACTATTAAAATGCAAGGAGTTTCAGAATAATTTTTAAGTTGTTAAATTTGTTCATGAGCTCTAATGCTTAACTTACTCATTTAAACAAACAATCTTACTTTAATTTGTCCTTATATACTATTATCTCCTGTAATCTCAGAAGCATTGTGTAAATAAGGATTTAAGAAAAGGAGAAGTTTTCAAGAAGAGAGGAGACAGCATTTCAAATTTAAGTATATAGTGACTAACTTATAGGTTTTATTCATTTTGTGATTTGATTTTTTTTTTTTAAGTTTTTACTAAATGACATAGTAAGGATGAGTGAACATTTCAGCCATAAAAGGGATATTTTAACAATTTCAAGATTTTATGTATAATTTGTTTTATTGATGACTGTATTGTACAAATGTGTCAAGTCCAAGGATTTTTGTTTGATGTTTTGAACCGCTGAGGAACGGAGCAGTTGAGCTCTTGAAACATGTACGAGAGGTAATATAATAAAATGTGAAGTATTGACTAGGTGGAAAAGTGTTTACATACATTGAATGTAAGTCAATAAGGACAAAATTGAACCATCATAGTTAAAATAATCAACTGTGTAACACCCATTACAACTGCCGTAACACCCATTACATTCAAAATAATAAAACAACAAGAAAATAGTGATTGTCCTTTTTTTAAATTATATGTTTCATAATCTCTTTGGTCTGCAATAAAATTTGCAAGTTTCTATTAGCTATCATCTCACAGAGTTTATTTTTTCACCATTTATCTCAACAAGTGGATAGCATTCATGTAACATCAGTTACAGTATGTTTTTTTAAATATTTAAAATACTGGGAAAAGTTTTATTTCAGAAAATAATAACCCACAATACACACAAAAGTAAGAACTATCTTTTGCAATTGATGAGATTTTGATGAATGGTTATTTCAATCTCCAAATTTGTCCTTTTAACTGCTCAACTGTAACACCCATTACAATGCCTAATTAGGGAAATGAGTGGTGAAGGAAGTTTCCTGTTGCTTTCCTCACCAAGCCAGAAGCTGCTATTATGTATCAGTCTGCCAAGCCAACTGAATTGCACGCACCAACATTTTCACACCAGTCGCAACAGGGAGCAACTACTGGCATCGCTCATACCTCAGTCACTTTCACATTATCAAAGCCGAGGATGGCACTGAGACAGGTCAATATTCTAGCCCATACCAGACAACAAAGTGCACTGTAAACAATGCATATTGTCAGTGACGGAGTCAAATCTACTCCACTTTTTTTGTTGCTAGTGTGAGCAAAGATGGCAGGAAAGTTAATACAAACATAAAAATAGGACATTTCAAAATAGAACAAGTGCAATATTTCTGTTACTTAGGAAGCAAAGTTTAAAAACAAGAAAGGCTTTTGTAAAATTATTTGTCTGGAGTGTACTACTTTATGGTTGTGAGAGCTCGACTATTGGAAAAAAAAAAAGGAAAGAGATTCATTGGAAGCAACTGAAATGTGGATTTGAAGGAAAATGACGAGGACATGCTGGACTCAAAAGAAGACGAATCAAGATGTTCTAAAGAAAATCAATGAACAACGGAGACTGATAAAGGATATGGAAATAAGGAAGATAAAACTTATCCTGAGACATAATGACTTCCTCGTAAACGTCTTTGAAGGAAAAATACTAGGAAAGAAAGGAAAAGGAAGACACTTTGAGGATGTGAGAAACTTGATGAGATGCAAATCTACAAGGAAGTGAAAAGAACAGCAGGACTGAGAGGAGAATGGTTGCAGTGTATGATGATTTTGAGCTGCATACCACCTCCAAGAATATGAAGACTAAATAATCTGGTCCGTGAGTTTAGAAAAATATTAACAAACCCAACTCTCCCTACCCATGGGGACTTGGCTGTTAGGTTTGGATGTCTGAAATCAAGATCTCCTTACGTTCAAACTGCCAGGGAGCTCATCAATAGGGCAAATGGAGTGGAACAACACAGCTCCAATGGAGTGTCAGTGTTCATCATCCACCAGCTGGCTATAATCTACCTGGGTTGTCCTCAATAGAGTTTGCACCAATTATGAATTGTACGGCTCATTGGGTACGAGATCCTCCCCGGAGTGCAACTGCGGTGAGGGAAGGTGGAACATCTGCCATATCACCACGGAATGTCCAAGGAGATCATACTTGGGGCCGTTGAAAGATTTTATGTGGGCTAAGGATGAGACTAGTCAGTGGCTGGACACTTTAGATTTTAATTTATGAACTCTCCTTGACCCTGGTTCATTGTTTAGTGTTTTTGTTTTCCTTCTTCAATTAATTCTTTATCATTTCTTTTATATTTGTAGCCACAAGCTAAATAAATACTGTAAACACTAGGTCTTGCCAGCAAAGGCACTGACCACCTATATGCTTCCCTTATCCAGATTTCTTGTTATCCTACATTTCCGACATCGAGACTGAAGATCTCTCAAGATGAGTGTTGATGAGTGGGGAATGATTAGCAGCAAGTCTATCTATCTCCCTCTGCCACTGTGTTCCTACTTCTCTTCATGTCTCCTTTAAATCAAATGTATTGATCAGAAGTACCTATTCAGGGGAGAAACATGTCACTGCCAAGTTCACAGGACAAATATCACTATGCTAAGATTAAGAGTAGGTCGTCATTATTGATTACGACCTTCATGTGCACGACATGCAATGTAAGCAAAAAACATTAAGAGCCAGTCTTTATTGATCTTTGACACAGGTACCTCATTAGGTGAGCTGAAAAAGTAAATATCAACAACATGAAATGAAAGCACATGATTAGGGCCTGGACTTTTCTGACAAGTGATATTTTTATCTTTCTTTTTGTAATATCTGAAGCTATCTCTCTTCAGTTTTGACTCGGTTAACGTATGACTGTTAGCTGACTTTGAGTAAATAAATTCCTCCTTGTGTGTGAATGGGTCACGTAGGACCACATGGAATCAACATTTGATGAGCTTTCTTCCTTGCCCAATAGTGCTTTGTTTTCATTGAATGTTGTAATTTCTGTTCCTCCAACCAACTATGTCGTGTTGGTTTCTTCTAGTCTTCCTCAAATGTCCTTGTGTGAACAATTTTTTCTGGTTACATTTCTATCCAGCAGATTTGGTGATCCTAATTCAGTTAGCTCTTTCTCTATTTGCTTATACCATTTTCAGGTGTGCCAACCTTTGAAGTGGATTATCAGTAATTACGTGTTAGTACTGTGGTAAAAACAATCTTTGTAGCTTATTTCGCACCTAGCAGCTGCTATTCGGTGTAGGTTTTCTTGAAGCATCGTTCCCCCCCCACCTGCAATGCCAGTGTAGATGTGCTTAATGTAGGCCTAAATTCTGTTTGATTTCCCCTAACAAACTGAAAACTCCTTCTGTGGGAAAGCTACTGTAAGGTACATTTAATACAATAGTGCAAATACAACATTACTTAAAGTTTTATAGCGAAGAAGAGCAGAGTAGAGCTCCTTCATTTACAATGAATACTACTACTAAAATGTTTTCATTCCTCTCCTGACGGGGGAGGCGGGCCTCTTAGACGGTAATGCTGTCTTTCAGGCCGGGAGATTTGTTATGGTGAAAGTGAGGGGGTTGGCAGCCATGGCCTATACTAGGAACTGTCCCAGCATTCACCGTAGTGCAAGAGAAGGGAAAACCACGGAAAATCATTCTCAGGACAGTCGATGGTTGAGGCCAGCCGTGAGGTCTAACCCTGTCCGGTAGAGCCGAGGCCACCCCTCCTCTGCTCAGCTGGCCGGTCAGAGTGCAGAGCTGTTGGATCACGGACCAGCCGTGGCCACTTGTGGGCCGAGACCCACTCTGCATCCACCGACGCACAATAAATTTCACAACACTCACGGGTAGCAAAAGGAACCGTCGAATAAATTTAGTTGCGAACTCACGAGCATTGAAACAAGGAGGATTGAGCAGTTCTTTCCTTTTTTTCGCAGAAACATTTTTTGCGATAGTGTCGCTTTTCCATAATGATTTCCCCTTTGACAGTAATGCCATAATAATCATGAAGCGAAATCTGTAATAGTTGGCATCTCTGCATTTTGATCTCTGTTTGATGTGCAAAAATTTGTGTATTCGATAAGTAAGTCTGTTGTTCTTTCCAAATGGCTTCTAAATTGAATTTGTTGCAGTCTTATTGAATCAGTATAAGTAAATATATTTCTGAGTTGGGTTTGGGGTAATGTGCTCCATTTTTAATTCTTGGCCCTAAGATTTTTCTCGTGATTTTTCCTTTCTTTATCTCTTAATTGTTCCTTTAATGGAGGATGTAATCAGAAATGCAAGCTTTTCTTTAAAAATAAAATCACTACAACCATAGTTATTGAATTAGAGGCATGAAATTTTGTGTGTTTACAGATAAATAACTGTAAAAAATAAAAAAATTAATGAAAGACCTACATGTAACAGTTATGCCCTTTAACATGAAAGTCATAAAAGGAATTTTATGATGCAATTCACTTGAAATTTTTACTGCATGAAGCTATCACTACAATATCAGTTCTGAACTAGAATAAATGACATATGATGCTAGCTTTTTCATTTAAAAATTTGAACTTATCATTGCAAAAATATGGCATTTTTCATCATATAATACCGTATAAATAAAAATTTAATAAGTAGACTAATCATTACTATTATAGTTCCGTATGTTCCGCAATGTATAATGATCAACTCCTGAAAAATCATAGCTGTGAGATTTATAGCTTTTGAGAAAAGGCTTCAGATTATGCAAAAAATGTATATCAGAGCATAATTTTAGAAATTTGGTTACCATATTTAAATATGAAAAATGCTTGGCTTTTTCTCAAAAACTATAAATCCTAAAACCAGTAGTTTTTCATTACACATTGTCGAACATATGGAACTATAATTGTAAGGATTATTTAAATTTTTATGATGAAAAAAGGTTTAATTTTGCAATGATAAGTTCAACGTTTTTAAAACCAAATATATGCCTTCTATAAATATAAGTTTTATACACAGTGTAGTACTCTTATGTAGATTACATTGAATATGTTACAAAAATTATTTTTGACACCACATTCATTACATCCCCCCTTAAATTTATAAACTACCTCAAAGAGAAAACATACAGTAACAGTATTACACCTGAAAAAGAAACAACTTAATTAAAATAGAATGACATTTCACCAGATTCTATCAAATCACACTCAAATATTTAGAACCTTGAACTCTGAAACTTATCTTAAGGATGTCCTCATCTGTCTCAACTCCAGCATTTACTGCAAGGTTGCTTTGTCATTGGCGTTAGTTTTGGCAAACCGAACAACCTAATAGTTATAAACTTCAATTAAACACATTTCTAGCTTCGTGAACATGATCAAATGGTCATATTACAATTGTTTTAGCCATACTCCAACTATTTTTCACTAGTCTTGTGCTGATAATGCCAAGTCATTTTGTTTATGTTTCCTTATTTTGGATTTCACTAGAAAATATTTAGTGCTTAAATGAAGTTTGAAGATAATGGAACATGCCCAGTCTGCTGCTGGTCAAACATCCCCGAGCAGTAACATAATTGTGCACAGGACAAATGTTGGACATAATTCTCGGTATCCTTTTGTTTTTACATGTTACAAATCTCATGTTATGGTCCGTATTGAAATATACTTAAAGTCAAATAATAATACTAGATTATAAATTCCACCTGTTCAATACATAAGAGTTTTTTATTTAATTTTAAGAAATAGTTCTTAACATATTAGAATAGGGACATGTTTCACCCATAATGAGGGCATCATCAGCCTAAAAATTTCATACCTGAAAGAAAGATAGATCAGGATCCTGATTGTTCTTATACCTAAATAAGAGGGTACTGTTTTAGGTACAAATGTGTATAAAATGACTAGCAAGTAGAATATAGTAGTTATAAGTACTCTTATGACAAAGTCTTATAATCAATCCTTATTGTAGATATTTACGAATGTCTTGTTTTTTAAAATGTGGTAATAGGTGGTTAGTTAAAAGTTAAAAAAGAATACGTAAATTGCTGCGCTGAAATAAAATTTGGTAAATATAGTGCCTTATTCTGGAGATGGCGTAACGAGCTTATAACATCTTAATATTTAGGATAAAAGGCACTCTTAATGGTAGTAAGTTGTTAATTTTATACGAAAAGATAATACGACAAACTTATTGAAGCACTTAGGAGCGAGGACAAGTACTCGTCAGAAATATAGCTGTTTTTATAATTAGCTGGTAGACATAGTTGTAGCTTCTTGTATTAAAAGTCGAACGGAAAATGTGCGAGGTTGAGTAGGCCTAGAGCTTGTGGTGTTATGTCTCTTCGAAAGTAATTTACATATTCATACAATACAATTTACATCATATTTCAACTTCTTTATGTTACATTTTCGTATGTTTCAGAATATAAATGTAACTTTTTTTCTTCCCCTGTCTTCTGGAAATCTCTGAACTCCACAATGTCCTCTTCATTCATCTGAATGTTGGCCAAGTCACTTAAGCTGTGTTTCCTGCCTCCTTCTCTAACTCATATGGAGAAGCTCCTTTAGATGGGTGCTAGGTATAAAAATGCCTTTGAAAGTGGCAAAACCCACGGTTATAAGAGCCTAAATGCTGCATCAAAGTGCATCAGGACAGGCAAAATAACACCCACAATATCACCTGCCTGTCGAAAGAGGTGACTTAAAGGGGGGCCAGGGGCTCTGAACTTTGGAGGGTCGGTTGCTGACAAAGAGACCCTTTAGCTGAGTCTTGGCATTGCTTCCACTTACTTGTGCCAGGCTTCTCCCTTTCATCTCTCTTAGTCAACTTGCCTTGGTCACCTCTTGTTCTTTTCCGATCCTAACACTATTAGGTTCCCAAGCCCTAAAAAAAGGTCTTTCATTTTCATGCCTTCGTGGCTCTCGTCTTTCTTTGGCTAATGGTTTCATTTTCAGAGTGCTGGGCCCTTTCCATTTTCTTCCTCTGATTAATATTAATAGAGGATTGTCCAGTGTACTTCCTCTTAAAACAATAATCACCAGCTCTAGCCCAGAAGCAATGAGCATCTCATGTCTCCAGGGAGGATGGAGGCCTGACCCAGGAGCTCCCTGGAAGAAGAAGAAGAAGAAGAAGAAGAAGAAGAAGAAGAAGAAGAAGAAGAAGAAGAAGAAGAAGAAGAAGAAGAAGAAGAAGAAGAAGAAGAAGAAGACCAGAATGTAACAAGAGATCCTGAAGCTAACATTCACATAGAACAGATGAGATTTGAACCTGTAATGTAAGAGTTGTCTGGGCAGGCTGGGACTAGCTCCACCAGTTTGGCGTTTTTGCAACAGAACAGCACAGAAAAGGCACCCATACATGGTAGTGGGCTGTCCTCTGTTAATACTAATCAGACGGAATAAGAAAGAGGTCCGTCAATTCAAAGAATGAATGTATCGGCAAAAGAAAGGCAAGGCCCACGAAAGTCATGAAGGCCTCGCAAACATAACACCATCCAGTTTGGAAGAGAACAGGAGGTGACCAAGGCAGCAATACCTGACTCCGCTAGTCTCATTCCAGTTTATCTCTCACCAAATTATTTCTTTTCTCATTCTGATAGTCATGTCATCTTCACAATTTTCCTTGTCCCCATTGCTTTTCACCTTAAAACAATCAGCACCAATTAACACAACAATATTTCCATGTTAGCAATGCTCGGCACTGATATGGACTAAGCAGCAAAAGTCTACATTCATGAATAACTCTGTTATCACAGCCGATATGGTAAAACAGTATAAGACATAAATGATCAGAAATTATATTCTCTATAACATTTGTTATGTGGTATCTATCGACAGGACCACCATTAATCTATCAATCTAGAAGGCAGTGACTGAGTTGGTTCACTGACGAATGAAGGCTCACTATTTTTTTATAATTTTCAATTTGTATGTTCTTAATGGTGATTTTTTGATAGTGTTTTTATAGCAATAGCGATGTGTCACATTTTGAAAAGTGTTACCATACTCCTTCTGAGAGTATATTGTCGTTTGCACCACAGCATTTTTATGAACAATACAGATGTCATTTCATTAAAGCGAAAGACTTGATAAATGATATTACTTTTGTATAAGATAACATCATTTGAAAATGATGAAATGGCACGGAATATATTGAACACTAGTGAGCATCAACATCATAGAAACTAGCAGTCTCGATCATGCACTAATTGAAAATAGTTCACATCATGAAAAACATATGGCAGGCTACTCATGCACTCATAAACATAAAGTTTAAAATTAATTTCTAACGAAGCTTCAAGGTTTACCTCAGTATTTATTATTTGTACTCAGGTCGATATGACGGCATGTTATGGCATCAAAAATATCTAACACAGCATCGTAGAAATTAGGCCTCTTCATTAAGTCACTCAGAAATTTCTTCTCAATCGCAATCAAAGAAAGTGCAGAGAACCTGTCCTGTACTTGTGAATTTCTTTGGAAGCTGTGTATCCATTTTAAGGCCGAGAAGCTTCTTTCAGCGGAAGCGCTAGTTGCTGGGATGGTGAGAATGAAGTCAATTTTGTTGCTTCTGGACATGCTTGACCACTGGTGTGAAAATATTGGTAGAGGTCATATGCATTATTTTTCACAAGGTCCGGCTTCGTGAGAGGACAGACAGTTCACTTTTAAGTTTCATGCAGTCGAAATTTCATCCATAGGTCTTCACTAACAACTGATATGCACTGTTCGAGAACTCCTTCACAAAATTGTTAAACTCATCAATATGCCTCCCTTCATTGTCTTGCAACTTTGACCACACAGTTTCAAAATTATTTCTGGTTGTCAGCAAAAATGCTTTCAATTGCTGGATCTCTTTGGAACAGAAGGCAATATCACATATTTTCTTCTGAAGGATCTGATACAGAACATCAGGTTGAGGAAGCACTTCAGCAAATAAATTTAAGAGGAAATAGAAATCATAGTCTTACAGGGTAACATAGTTAACCTTAGCTTGAATTCTCATTCCACCGTCCCATTAGTCTGCGTTATCTTTCATTTCTCTGAAGAATTCAAGGAGATCTGTATAGAGAGAGGACACAACTTCAACAAGCTTACCAGCATATATCCATGAAGTAGGCGTTACTGCTGGTAATCGACTCTGCATTACTTTGTCAAGAACAGCGGCCCTTTAGGGGATGAAGAAGAAAAACCGTGCTAACCCAGACAAGGTCTGAAAAAATACTTTGCATTCCTTGATGTGGTTCAGATTGCTATAATACCAAGTTCAGCCTATGACCATACCAGTGAACAAATATAGTCTGGTCATATTTATCCCCAACTAACTTCTTGCAACCCACTGTGCTGCCCTGTCATCATGGCTGCGCTATCAAATGTTTCTGCTACTAACTTTTCACCACACTGAAATTCTTGTAACACTCCAAAGAGATGTTTAGAGAGAGAAAAAGCATAACGATCACCGCTTACATCACTGAATCTCAAAAATCTCTCTTGAAATTCCCCTTCGGGACTAACATATCCAAATACAGTCAAGAGTTGTGCTCTGTTTGAAACATCTGTACTTTCATCCAAAATAACGGAAATAAAGTTTGCTTTCATAACCTCATTTTTAATTTCACTGGTCATAAAAGTAGCTATGGCTTCAATAATATCATTTTGTATATCAGATGAAAGTCCTGAGAAAACTGTAGACTGTTTCTAAGTGGTGCCGAAATACGTCATCTTTCTTAGCAATTAATGCTAGTAACTCCCTGTAATCACCTCTGTTATCGGATCCTTCAGTTTCTCGATGACCCCTGAAAGGTAATCTTTGATTTGAAAAGCACACAGTATCTATTAAAGTGCTGACAATATATATCTTATTTTTTACTAACTTATTATACTCGTCCATTTTCTTTCTGTAAGCTGTACTCAAATAGAACTCTATTCTGGACCTTCCCAATTAAAGTGCTGACAATATATATCTTATTTTTTACTAACTTATTATACTCGTCAATTTTCTTTCTGTAAGCTGTACTCAAATAGAACTCTATTCTGGACCTTCCCAATTAAAGTGCTGACAATATATATCTTATTTTTTACTAACTTATTATACTCGTCAATTTTCTTTCTGTAAGCTGTACTCAAATAGAACTCTATTCTGGACCTTCCAAACTGAATCATATCGGCAACAGCGTTGATGTGTGCTTGAGACACTTCATGGCATCTCTTTAAAACTCTGAAATTATCTAAATTGTCGACACCGTCTTTATTCCAAGCATTATTTTCTGAGTAAAATAGAATACATGGCCAACAGTACAGTTTATTCAATTTTGCACAACCACATAACCAGTCCAGATTTATGTATCACGGATCATGAAAATATTGTACTGTTCTTTACGATTCCTTGAATAGATTTTTAGGATAAGGCGTGAGTCTACCTTTTTCAATTATGTTTTCCTTTTCTCCAAAAGCTCTTAACGAAAATGGTGTGTTCATTAAGCTTTTTATTATACATGTACATTCTGGGCCCGCCAACTCACTTATTTTCGAGGTGGAAGTGACAGCACTCATTTTAATGTTTAATACACTGTGCAGTCCTATAGGCTATCCTTACCTAACATAAATTAAATTCACACTTTAACAAGAGAAGTCACATCATAATATAATAGAAAACAATAGCACAATAATATAACAATGAACTGCTCAGCGTGGTGGAAAGAAAGGACGGAACAGCACAGGACCGAAGTTATAAGCTTTTGTTTCCACTTTCCACTATGGTAACACGACCGGAGAACATAGTAGGATACATCTCAGTGTTGAGGGGAAAAAGGGGCCTTGCTTGGAGCAGGCGCATTAATACTCCCCTACCTGTTAGAAGAGGTTCAAAGCATAACCACTGCATGGAGTGGTAACAGCCTCCCGCTCAGCTTTCACAGTGGCAAACTGCCGCAACTGAGATTTTGCGACACGTCCAGGCGAAGAAACAAAAATATTAAATATTAATATTAAAGAATATTCAATTTTTATATTTTCATACGCCGGTGCAGAGAAAGTGATCACTGTCTAGATATAGGTCCATAAGTTGCATTGTAACTTGAGTAGCCATGCTCAGTGTATTCTGAGCATTCAAGACACCTTAAACAGCGTATACTTTAGTGAAGATGCAGCCTGTGTCGTCGCAGTTTAACACCGTACCTGTGTGCCTTACCAGGCATAAATTTCCAGAATGATAAACGACCTCTCAATGGAATCATTGATTCATCAACTACGAGGTTTTTCACCTAGAGTTTTGACACTCGTTGACATCTAACAAATTCAGCGACAATTAAAACAAACCCTAAAGAACACTTCCTTTCTTTTCACGGACCACAAAAAATTTAAGCTGTTAAATATAAACCCGGGCCTACCTACTACAGCTAAAACCCTTCCAAAGATCCATAAGGCCAACATCCCTATCCACCCTATTATTAACTATAGGCCTAGTTCTCTGTATAAAGCTTCTCAATTTGTCCAAAATTTCTTGGCGAAAACTACCATTTTCTTGCCAATAAGTCTATTAAAAACACCATTGAACTGACAAACTAAAGACCTTTGATTTGCAACCCAACCACTCCCTTCATTCTTTTGACATAGTCAACATGTATCCAAGCATACAAACAGCAAAGCTTTTCCCCATTATTGAAAGTAACTTAAAGAAATATAGTCCTCTTAGCAAACTTGAAATACACGATTTCATCTCCATTCTGAAATTAGTTGTCAATAATAACTTTTTCACTTTTGACTAAACTATTTGAGGAGTGGAAATGCTAAAGGATCTAAGTACCATTTTTTAACTTTCGGGTTTTTTAACTGCTAACCGATCTATGTCTTTGCGCCAGTGCTGTGCTAGGGGATTTATGTGCCTCAGTTGTTCCTTGGAGTTTCTACAGTCCCTAACAGAATACACTAGTTCTATGTTCAAACAGGCCTGCTATGCTAGTGGATCTATATGCCACAGCCGTCTGCCACTAGCCGAGAAGTAGTCAACTTCATCTCGTGCTATTATTTTGCTTACTGAAGCTTTTGTGGTATTTGAAAATGATGGACGAGAATGATGACAATAATAGTATGAATGCCAGTGCTTTTAGTAGGTGATGGAAGTGTTGAGAAATTTACGTTCAGAACAAAACAGCAAAAGCAAGATTAAGTGGAAAGTCTTACCTCACACAGAAGAAACAGAACAGGTGGAAAATTGACGCAAAACAACTGCCGCCTTTACAGGTTAGTTCTGTTGTTTTTGACAGTAGAAGTAAACTTATAATACACAATATTTCTTTCTGTAAGCCTAAGCCTACATTATTATCTAGTAATATAAAATTGCCAAAAAACAGTCTTAACTGTATCCTGTTCTACCTCAATACGTAGGTAGGTCTACTTTTAACTTGTTATAATCTAACAGTGACATTATAGGTGCTGTCATGTGTTTTAGATGGTCAAACGCACCAAACTCTCATCAATTTAACGTTACATTTAAAATTTGTCTTATTAGGTGAAGTGTTTTATAAGATACACCTTATGTTCTATATACCCCAAGCTGGACTATTTTCTCGTGTATCATACCTTAACAACTATGTTACCTTCTCTGATTTGCTTTCAACGTTTTAACTTGTTACAATTTAACTTTTAACATTTGTCATTGTATTTGCTATCAAGTGTTTTATATTTTAACTAGTGATAATTCAACATTTGTCTTGTAGGTGCTATCATGTGTTTTATACTGTTGTTTGATAAGTTGTGTTTTGCTCAATTGATTCATTGGCTGATGATGACGCGCAATGAGCATCGAAACTAGTACCAATCTTCTTTAAACGATATGTGATGTATACTCACATCAATAAATATTCATAGTATTGAAAGGGTGGACCCTTAGCATTTTAATTTTACTCTTGAAGTTCATATGCATTATATCTAATTGTGGCTGAATCTTGTGCAGCTTTCCAGCTAAAGCATCGTTGGGAGCAAAGTGCCAGAATCGAAGTAGTAACTGAAAACGATTTCTTGGCATTGCCTTACCACCTACACTATTTCCATATACAGAAAACTGGCTCCAGTAATTTGATAATGAAGGCATTCTTACAAGACTCATCCACAATCTCAAACCTATAAAAGCTTCCATTTCCTCCTTTGTAGTATCTACCCACTCCTTCAAACGACTAGACCGCTTAATATGCATAGATGCTAGTGTTTGATTTGCATTGAGATTAGTTTGTAGTACCATCAAATCAAGAACTTCGTCTGTTAGGAACAGGCAGTAAAACTCATATGGTGTGGCTGTAGAAGTATCAATTTGAAGATTTAGATGCTCCTGGCTTGTAAATGGAATATCTTTCTGTGCCCCTACACAAGGACTCCAGGCATCATTGTTCACATGATTGTCTACACCATTTGCACCAGCACCATCCTCACCTATAATATCACTATCAGTATCACCATCGTCTTCCGCATCACTCGATACATCTGTCATACTGTCACTGTCATTGCACTCACCATCACTAGCGTTATATTCACTGCCATCAACACATCTTCCTCTCCATCAAAATCCATCAGTAATTCACAAATATCCACTTCACTAATTCTCTTCTTTGCAAGTCGCTTACCATTTCTACCAAGATTATTACCAATATCTTTTCATTTCTTATATTTTTGCACAACTGTTCAAACTGAGCAATAATTCATACGTAAACGAGGAATAAACATTGCCTGGCGCACTTTCACTTGTGACAATGACCACTGGCCAGTCAGTGACTTCCGAAGAATAATATGGCACCATATGGTGGCACACAGTAGAAATACATAGTTGGAGTAGACCCTGAAGTTTGCTCTTCACGTAGTACGAATTTTACATGCATAGATGTCACAGCTGATTTTTTTTACGATGCATCGCCTGAAACTCTACTGTGCCGCTATATGGCGTCACGCCAACTCTGATTTCAAGAACGCCCAAATTTGAAGACCAGCGTGACACCATTCGGCGGCACAGAGCAACATGTTAACACTTCCGAAATTACTGTTATTCCAGACCTTGAGCTCAGCTGGAAAGCGCGCTTGCTGTACAAGTCGATACAAGTGCGAAATGATACAAAGTTTTTAAATGTAATGTGCACAAATAAAACGTCTGCGGTTTTTATAACATTTTAACACACAAAAAAAAATGTGAAATTCCCAGTCATATATTAGGACCAAAACAGCAATAGGCAATCCCAAAACCTCCCATGGCTTTATGTATGTAAGGTGCAACGTATGTTCTGGTCTTGATAACACGATAATATTGAAATACTACATTTGTGTTGCTTAAGAAGGAGCAGTTTCGATTCCTGCCTGAAAGCCCAGTGACTATACAGTGCCCTCAGGGAAGTGCTGAAAACCTGTTCGGCTATACACTCAAAGAAAGTAAAAAAATAAAAATAAAGATCTAACCCTGGACATAATGTAGACTTTTGCAAGTATGAATATTTGAAGAAACTCGTTCCGTCTTCAAGTACAGCTGCTGAAATGCGCTCTGTCTCCTTCCAATTGTTGTGGACACTCTGCTTTATGATTTCTGAGAATTCTCTAAACAATACCAACCAAATGCGATGCTAAGATGGTCCCTTATGCAAGTTCGCCACTGATTGCTTTTCCAGTACAGTAGGCTACTTCCTCCAATTACCGCAATGACGGGACGTTAACACCATGATCCGTAAGTATGCCGTAGCCGTCCTTTTGTGAGATACATTTTCTTGAAAAATGCGTGATCGAGGATTTAGCGTTTATGGGACTGAAATTTCTGGATGGTTGATCCGGGAAATTGTTTCTTCGAGGAACTGATAATGCAAGATTTTTACAACGTGATTTAATTAGGATGCTCACGGGACCACGTAATTTGAACGAGTAATATGGGAAAATGTAGTTTCCGGGAACGTATAATCGAGGTGCTACTGTATACAATTTGTTCAAACATCAAACAAACACAAGTCCAAATAAAATTTTACATTCTTCCTAGATCGAAACTTCTTCATAATAATGTCTCTCTTGATGTCTCCGAAATAAATTTTTAAAAATATATATTGCAATAAATTTTAGAACACAAATAAATTTCTCCGTCCTTTCTTGATGATGTTCTAACACAGATCACACATTCTATAGCACTATACGCGGCAAAGTGCTGGCCAGTCACACAAAGACATGTCACGGAAATGAGGATGCTTCGATGGCCTCTGAAACTCTGTAAACTGGACCACGTGGCTCCAATTACTGACAAAATGAAGGAGACTCATCTGAGATGGCGTGGTCACGTACTGCGCAGCAGTAGTAACTCAGTAGCGAAGGTGGCACTAGATTTGCACCCTAAGGGCCATCGACCACGGGGACGGCTAAGGAAGAGATGGCTTGATGCACTACGTGGGAAAGCGACGGAAAGCGAAGTGCAGAAAAGCGGACGCTGCAATTATGCAGAATAAATGGTAGGAGGAAGAAGAAGAAAGTTCACTCTAGCGAGAACTCCATTGTAGTAACAGGTTTTTTTTTATGTCCCTTGAAAATTCTTACAATGAACTGTGTAATATGCTTTCGTTACAACGAGAATCCTTTCACTAATTCATCCGTTATTATGGGTGATTTAGGGTGTATAATTTTTCTGGTCTTGATATTTATGCACTACAGCAATTATACTGAACGCGATCTATTTCTCGCTAGGTGCACTAGTGAGCTGTATCGTCAATATTCGAAGGTGCTGCAGAAGATGATAAGTAATACCCGGTGACTAACGTAAAAAAAAAAAAAAATTGAAGTTACAAATGAAAGCGGTTTTCATAATAAATGCGTAAATAATGTGGCGGAAAGCAGTTTTTAATACATTAGAAATAAAGGCTATGTTAAGACTATCACAGCAGCCCAATACAATGAGTGGCCAAAATTCACGGCGGGAAGGGGTGTCTCATTAGAAAATGTGCCGTGTATGACCCTTGAGCGTTGCAGCTAGCTGCGGCGTAGCTGAGCAGTCTGTCATAGACACCAGTGTTGTGAAGATGGCAATACGTCGCGAGTTAACCAACTTTGAACATGGGTTGATCGTCGGCACATGGGACATAGCATTACGGAGATTACACACGAATTTGTGTTTCCGAGGTCAACAGTGTCGATGGTGGATCTTCAATATTGCAGAGAAAATGTTACCAACCGTGTAAACCGCTGCATGGGAATCACGTCGCCTACGCAGAACCAAACTGGGCCCTCGATGGACTACTGCAAGTCAGATCACTGCCCAGTTGAAGGTTGGGAGTCAGGAACCCATTTCTACCAGGACTGTAAGGAGGCAACTGTACCGCATAGGCTTCCTCAGCCGACGACCAACTCAGGTGCCTTTGCCGACACCTCGACATAGAGCAAAATGCGTGGGT
Source organism: Anabrus simplex (assembly GCF_040414725.1). Lineage (NCBI taxonomy): Eukaryota > Metazoa > Arthropoda > Insecta > Orthoptera > Tettigoniidae > Anabrus > Anabrus simplex. Next base: position 731,475,047 of record NC_090265.1, read on the forward strand.
CCAGTACCCTCCAGAAAGATTCCAACACCTTGTAGAGTCGACGCCTCGCTGTATTGCTGCCGTTTTGAGGGATCGCGGAGGAGCAACTTGTTATTAACATCACATTCAGTGTCTTCCCACGACTTTTGGCCACTCAATGTACTGGCAAGCTGCATCACTGGTTTCAGAGGTTACTTTACATATTCTCGCGTTCTGTTATATTTCAAAAAGATTTGTAACCGTACGTATGTACGATCCCCAAATTTTTAGGTTAGGAAATTTTCGTATATAGTTTGTAATGTTAAAATCATGTAATTTTGTTTATTGAGAATGTAAAAACGTAATATTATAAGAAGAATGTGTAGTTAGGGAATATTGCATATGAGCATCATTATATTTTGTATATATATCCGTTTGGGTAAGAGTCTGTAAATATGGCCCAGCCATAGGATTGTGAAACCGGGAAAACTGCAACTATATCGGGAAGGACGGTTGAAGTCAGTTGAATGTGTTGCAAAAAAGTGGCTTGGAAACACGGGGTACGGCAGGTAGCATAGGCTGAAGAATTGGAGTGGATCAATGTGGATATACGTGAGTGGACGTTCAATGTCACATCAGACACTCAATAGCCAATACGAGGGCTTTGTTTTAAGCGAGGTTGGGTTGACTCAGTGACGCGTCAAGAAGTGCCTGTGAGAGCGTTGCTACCTATAAACTTTTCAGGATGCTATGACCACGGGCAGCAAGCTATATAAGTATGTACGCGTGTGTGGCAAGTCATTCGGACTCTGATTCTGTTTCTGGTTGTGTTTCTGTGCGTTTCTCACTCGGACCGGCGCGCAGGAGCTACTTTGCGCATAGTCCTAGGCAATGTTGTATTGTTCTTGAGTATCGTTTTCGGAGTGAGCACGCTATATGTCGCTGATGCTAATGAGTTTCTGGTGGCTGTTAGGTCAAAGACGCTACTTAAGTGTTTATTTGTAACTCCAACTCTGTATAATAGTTGGACTACAATTCTTCTACGAGATTATGTACAGTGGATGTGGTGATGCGTACAGGATCGAGATTCGGTAGAGGATGTGTGTTTGTGCACAGAGCTGATTCTTGGTCAAGAAAATCGTCGGCCGAGTATCCACTTTCAGTTGCAGAAACCTGAGGCGTTACACCAACCTGTGCGGCAGTCGGGAAGGACTCAAGACGTCGATGAAGAAGTGTGTAAATAAGTTTAGGGATGCTCTTCGTAAAGATGGTTGCATCTGTACGTAGAGAAAGTCGTCGTACTTTTCTTTACCAGAATACGATTTTTGTTCTGTAACAGTAGTGAGTGTAGTGGGACTCTTACCTGGAGGTATGTAAAGAAATGTATATCTCGTCAAGTAATTATTTTGTTATTGGTAGTAGTGTGTATATTTGCCTTTGTAAACGACAAACGAGTAGGTCTCGTCAAGTAATGATTTGGTTGTTGTTAGTGGTGTGTATATTTGCCTTTGTAAACGACAAACAAGTAGGTCTCGTCAACTAAGGATTTGGTTGTTGTTAGTAGTGTGTATATTTGCCTTTGTAAACGACAAACGAGTAGGTCTCGTGAAGTAATGATTAATGTTGGTCGTACTTGTTTGTACGTTGCCTTTGTGGACGGCAATCAGGAGGGGGTCTCTTTAAGTGATGATTATTGTGGTATTTATTATATTTTGTTTATTATTTTGGGAGTAAAGTCCTGGTATCAAACTTGCAGTAAATCTTTTTATCAGTGGAGTTAGGATGAACCTGGCATGCTACCTACATCTAATTTCAGGGGTAAACAGGTAAGGTTATAAAGTAAGTCTGGAGCTTCGTCAGCCCGATGACCATCGCCTTGGGAGAGGGAGTTACTCATTGCTCTACATAGTTATATATTCCTGTAATTGTTTTACAGGTGGCGCCCATTAGCTTGGTATTTATACTTATTTCACTCACTGTTAATTCATTTCATATTTTCTATCGATTGCAATGGTTACAGATTATTACCAAGTAAATTTATAGGGAGGAAGTTATCATTACTCTACTGGGTCTTGAAATTATGTCTGCATGATATATAAATTATTAAGTAAGGTTAGGTGAAAATTGGAACGTTTGCCACAGTAGCCTCTGGAGTGATGCTACAGTATTACAGTTGAACATCACGTTCATGTAGTACTGAAATTAGAAAAATAACTAATGGGTAAACCGTAGTACGACCAAGCAAGTGGCCACTTCGCTAACAGGTTGAAGTTGGTAGATAGTGGTTTGGAACCCCACTGTCGGTAGCCCGCAAGGTGGTTTTCCATGGTTTTCCATGTTCACACCAAGCAAATACTGGGGCTATACTTTAATGAAGTCTACGGTCACTTCCTTCTCACTCCTAGCCCTTTCCTATACTATCGTCGCTATAAGACCTACCTATGTCAGTCCGACGTAAGCAAACAAGGTACACACATCACCACATTGCAGAACAACTGACCCCGAGCTGCCTTGCACCCGGCCTTATGTAGGCACAGGGTGGTTCGCATGTACGAGAAGCAGCACGGGCGTTAGCCGTGAGAGAGGCAGCGAGGGAGTACCATAAGGGTTCCCTCCCTCGATACTGCTTTATTATATTTAAAATACATACAAGAAACGTAATTCAGGCAAGGCCTGGCACAATGTGAATACACAAGATACATTTGAACAAAGAACACTATTCTTTACAAAAGAAGATACATACAAAATTTTTCCATGAACAAAGTCTTACATGGTCTCAGGAAGGCACGTAAGGGACCACTGAAGAACAGGAATGGTGGTCTGGTGTAGGGGCCGACGAGGCAAGGTCCATCATTGCTCTACGGCCAGCTGCAGCGTTACATTTTGGTTGCTGACTTGCTTGCCGCCCCACGACGTCCGCGTCCTCGTCCTGGCCGAGTGGAGCCGGCCCCGCGGGTGACCGCGGGCTGGCGGAGAGCTGCTGTATAGATGAAGCCTTCTGGCAAGACGGCGACCTGATCGCCGGTGGCCTGGTCTACCTGTACTGCCACGTCCCACCCCAGGGCTAGGGCCAGATAGAGGAGGTTGGCCCGATTGAAGAAATACTTCTTCTGCGCTGGATCGAGGCGTGGCCATGCTGAGAGTGCCCACAGGGTGGTGGCTGCGTCGTGGTGATCGCGTCCCGTAGGGATGAGAGCGAGCTGTTCCCTTAGTGCGGTTGCGATCTGGTACACCTTGGTGTCGGCCGATGTTGGGAGGCCCTTGTCGTAGGTCACCAGCTGTAGTTGTCTCCAAGGGATGGCGTCAGGCTGCGGTGGCTGGTCCTGGTCGTCCGTGCCTCCGTCATATTCCCCCTGCTCCTCGTCTAAAAAAGAATCCATGCAAGCCTCCATTTCCTTGAAGCGTTCAGACATGGCCTGTATGGTGGCTGTTAGTGTGTTGATGTTATCCTGAGACATCTCTTGATCGGGGTCGATCTCCTGGAGTATGGCTGTGATGGTATCAGTAGAGGTAGCTCGTGACTGGTGGACAACGGGAGTAATGCTAGTAGCCTTGTGATGAACGTTCCGACGAGCAGTACTTTTCTGTTGCCGGTATGTCGTATCTAAACGAGTCTGAGGCATACTCCGATGACCCGGCGTAGTAACAGGGGTGGCATACCCGAGAAGCTGTTACTTGAGGTTTAGTTGCTCACCTCTCTCCCGACTAACTCCTGGGAAGACATTGGAGAATTTCAGGGGGGTGCGGGGGTGTGCAATGAAAAACACACATCAATTTGCTAAATAGTAAAAAGTTGTGACAGAGAAAAGAATCTACTACAAAAAGTTATCTTCATCACTGCTAAATCGTACATGCAGAAAATGTTTTAACTAAAATTATTACACATAACGACCTTCTTGATGACAGACAAAATCTTCCATTAAATTTGAAAAGTGAATTGAAGAGCTTGATTTCAGAACATTTGTCATCCTTGAAAACCGAAGTAGCACTCTATTTTCCAGACATTTCTTCAGATAGCTGGCAATTTCAGTTGACACAAAATCCGTTCAAAATAGAACTGGATTTCATTCCTAATTTCATTCAAGAGCAGACTATCAACCTAAAATGTGATTCCGAAGCAAAAGCTGAGTTTCTACATTTGACTGTTGAATTATTTTGGTTAAACTATTTTTCATTATACCCACAAGTTGGTAAGGAAGCTGCAAGGTTGTTGGAGCAGTTTCCATCAACATATCTATGCAAGTTACACTGGCTTACATCAAATCAAAATACCGAGCAGGGCTAGAGGTGTGCAGTATCACAGTTGGAACTAAACATTAAAAAGCTTGTGAAAGAAAAACAGTGCCTGCCCTCTCATTAATCATTAATCCTGTTCTTACAAAATGAAACAAATGATGTAGTTTGAAATGTTAATTGCAGTGAGTGTAGATTCCCCCGTAATATATTTACTGTCATTTTTTTATTCTCTTGTATCATTATTTGTGTTATTCGTGACTTTCTTTGTAAAGTAATTACATTATAATTATTACTTTGAAACTTGTAATATTCTGTATTAAGCACTCATAATCACCATAATTTTTTTTTTTTGGAGATATTAACCCTAACAGAAAAGTAGAACTTGTGTAAAACAGTAATTCATTAGAGAGACGTGAAATAATTTAGGACAAAAAAAGGGGGAGCAGGCCCAGAAAGATTGAGAACCACAGTTGTAGAAGATAGCCGCCAACATATCGGTAGTCACAGCATCAATTTCAACCAAATTTTCATTAGCATCCATGGCTTATTCCCTTTCACTATGCCCCGCAAGAAGAACCTTGTTAGGTTGACTTTTATAAGCAAACGTTAGGAGGTACATAATATAATTTCGTGTGGCTATTTCTAGCTGAGTGCAGCCCTTGTAAGACAGACCCTCTGATGAGGGTGGGCGGCATCTGCTACATGTAGGTAACTGCGTGTTATTGTGGTGGAGGATAGTGTCATATGTGGTGTGTGAGTTGCAGGGATGTTGGGGACAGCACAAAGGCCCAACCCCCGGGCCATTGGAATTAAACAATTAAGGTTAAAATCCCCAACTCGGCCGGGAATCGAACCCGGGACCCTCTGAACCGAAGGCCAGTACGCTGACCATTCAGCCAACGAGTCGGACATGTTAGGAGGTAAGAGTGAGGAAATAGCCTGCCTGCATTAAGATAAAGAGGTACATACCTGAAAGGACTGAAGCGTGTCTGCATATGGGTCGGTTCTGCGTGTGCCCATGAGCACAGCCTTCAAGTCCGGTCTCTCGTCCAACACAACTTCAAGAGCTGTTTTAATTGGAGAAGGAACAACCTTCAGTTCAAGGTTATACCTGGAACAAAAGTGGAAGAAAAAGTCCATCAGTAAAAGATCCTTTCAACTGACTAACAAATTATCACGATTTCAGAATACAGTTATCCTTTATATCTAGCCTTCACACCAAGCTTGATAGCTGCAGTCGCTTAAGTGCGGCCAGTATCCAGTAATCGGGAGATAGTGGGTTCGAGCCCCACTGTCGGCAGCCCTGAAGATGGTTTTCCGTGGTTTCCCATTTTCACACCAGGCAAATGCCGGGGCTGTACCTTAATTAAGGCCACGGCCGCTTGATTCTACTTCCTAGACCACAATCAATCAATCAATCAATCAATCAATAATGATCTGCATTTAGGGCAGTCGCCCAGGTGGCAGATTCCCTATCTGTTGTTTTCCTAGCCCTCTCCTAAATGATCGCCAAAAAATTGGAAAATTATTGAACATTTCCCTTGGTAAGTTATTCCAATCCCTAACTCCCCTTAATATAAACGAATACTTGCCCCAATTTGTCCTCTTGAATTCCAACTTTATCTTCATATTGTGATCTTTCCTACTTTTAAAGACACCACTCAAACTTATTCGTCTACTGATGTCCTCCCACGCCATCTCTCCTCTGACAGCTCGGAACATACCATTTAATCGAGCAGCTTGTCTCCTTTCTCCCAAATTTTCCCAGCCCAAACTTTGCAACATTTTTGTAACGCTACTCTTTTGTCGGAAATCACTCAGTACAAATCGAGTTGCTTTTCTTTAGATTTTTTTCCAGTTCTTGAATCAAGTAATCCTGGTGAGGGTCCCATATTACATCCCTACTACAACCCCTAATACCCTCACAACCATGTGCAGAGATCTGTACCCTTTATTAACAATCATATTTATGTGATTACCCCAATGAAGGTCTTTTCTTATGTTAATACCTAGGTACTTACAATGATCCCCCAAAAGGAACTTTCACCCCATCAACGCAGTAATTAAAACTGAGAGGACTTTTCCTATTTGTGAAACTCACAACCTGACTTTTAACCCCGTTTATCATCATACCATTGCCCACCATCCATCTCACAACACTATCGAGGTCACCCTGCAGCCGCTCACAATCTTGTAATTTATTTATTACTCTGTACAGAACAACATCATCTGCAAACAGCCTTATCTCTGATTCCACTTCTTTATACCTATCATTGATATATATAAGAAAACATAAAGGTCCAATAATACTGCCTTGAGGAATTCCCCTCTTAATTATTACAGGGTCAGATCAAGTTTTGCCTACTCTAATTCTCTGAGTTCTATTTTCTAGAAATAGAATAAAAATTCAGTCACTCTTTTTTCTAGTCCAATTGCACTCATTTTTGCCAGTAGTCTTCCATGATCTACTCTATCAAATGCCTTAGATAGGTCAATCGCAATATAGTCCATTTGGCATCCTGAATCCAGGATATCTGCTGTATCTTGCTGAAATCCTACAAGCTGAAATTCAGTCGAATAACCTGTCCTAAACCCAAACTGCCTTCTGTCAAACCAGTTATTAATTTTGCAAACATGTCTAATATAATCAGAAAGAATGCTTTCCCAAAGCTTACATGCAATGCATGTCAAACTGACTGGCCTGTAAATTTCAGCTTTATGTCTATCACCCTTTCCTTTATACACAGGGGCTACTATAGCAACTCTCCATTCATTTGGTATAGCTCCTTCAACCAAACAATAATCAAATAAGTATTTCAGATATGGTACTATATCCCAACCCATTGCCTTTAGTATATCCCCAGAAATCTTATCAATTCCAGCTGCTTTTCTAGTTTTCAACTTTTGTATCTTACTGTAAATGTCATTGTTATCATAGGTAAATTTTAATACTTTAGTATTACTCACATCCCCTATCTGGACATTATCCTTGTAACCAACAATTTTTACATACTGCTGACTGAATACTTCTGCCTTTTGAAGATCATCTCATACACACTCCCCTTGTTCATTAATGATTCCTGGAATGTCCTTCTTTGAATCTGTTTCTGCCTTAAAGTACCTATACATACCCTACCATTTTTCACTAAAATTTGTATGACCACCAATTATGCTTCCCATCCATCATATTATCCTTAGCTGACTTCTTTGCTAGATTGAATTTCCTAGTAAGTTCCTTCAATTTCTCCTTACTTCCATAACCATTTCTAACTCTATTTCTTTCCAGTCTGCACCTCCTTCTTAGTCTCTTTACTTCTCTGTTATAATATAGTGGATCCTTACCACCTTTAAAGGAACAAACCTATTTTCACATTCCTCAACAATTGCTTTAAACCCATCCCAGAGTCTGTTTACATTTTTATTTACCATTTTCCAGCGATCATAGTTACTTTTTAAAAACTCCCTCATGTCTTTATCAGCCATATGGTACTGCCTAATAGTCCTACTTTTAATACCTTCCTTTCTTTCACATTTATTTTTAACTACGACAAAAACAGCTTCGTGATCACTAATACCATCTATTACTTCGGTTTCTCTATAGAGTTCATCTGGTTTTATCAGCACCACATCCAAAATATTCTTCCCTCTAGTTGGTTCCATCACTTTCTGAATCAGCTGCCCTTCCCATATTAACGTATTTGCCATTTGTTGGTCATGCTTCCTGTTGTTTGCATTACCTTCCCAATTGACATTTGGTAAATTGAGATCACCTGCTACTATCACATTCCTTTCCATATCATTTCCAACATAGCTGATTATCTTATCAAATAATTCTGAATCAGCGTCAGCACTACCCTTTCCTGGTCTGTACACTCCAATGATATATCAGGTTGCCTATTATCTTTAGAGAAGAGACTTACACCCAGAATTTCATGTTTTTCATCCTTAACTTTTTCGTAGCTTACAAATTCTTCTTTCACCAGAATGAATACTCCCCTTCCTACCATTCCTATCCTATCTCTACGATACACACTCCAGTCACAGAGAGTTACAATATTGAAAATCTTCCACCTTTTTAACTTTTTATTTGCCTTTTAGCAAATTTTTATTTGTAAACAGTACACGTTTCGTTCTCACTTGGGAACATCTTCAGCTGCTATTAAAGCTTAGGTGAATTGCTAAGTTTTTAAACACGTTATTTGCAAGTACATTGATTCTCTTAAAAACTACTAGAATACCAATTAAATTAAATGATATTAAAACAATGTGGGGGTTAATGTGTTAATGAAATGAGACTGGATGATTACATAATTGGTCAGCTTATTCATTGGACTAGTTGTTAAAAATTTCACTTTGTTACATTAAAAATGTCTGATTGTCTTCTGGTTAAAAGGTTTTAAAAATGATTGACTTCATGACACTGTTCAAATTGTTGTTGAATGTTTTTTCTCTTTCACTCCTTCCAGGTAAGCTGTTATTTATTATGAGCCTGCTTAAAGTGCCCTAAATTGAGTCTAATGCGGAACTTTGAAGCTGACTGCTGGTCAATAACAGCTGAAGATGTTCCCAAGTGAGAACGAAACATGTACTGTTTACAAATAAAAATTTGCTAAAAGGCAAATAAAAAGTATCAAAAAGGTGGAAGATTTTCAATATTGTAACTCTCTGTGATTAGATTTTGATACGGAAAATGAAGCTGATTACTTGCAAACTCACTCCAGTTCCGTGAAAATATTTTTGCATCCATTATATCATTTCTCAGCCATGATTCAACTCCTATTACAATATCTGGTAAGTACCGTATTTCACGGCATAATCGTCGCACTTTTTATACCAAAATTTTCGAAAAAAATTGTAGGGTGCGACCATTATACGATGAATATTTAATACCAGTATTTGTATTACTCAAAAATGTATTTATAACTAAATTGTATTTGATACAAATGTAAGATGCACGTAATACTCGCGTTTATACATCAAAATAATTAAAATAGTCTAAAACAAAATTCATAATTTTTCGCAACAATTCGGCGAACGTTTTTCCAACCTGAAATAAAAATGAACGTATTAAGTTAATTTGTCATTAATTTGAGTATTAAAGTTAAAATATTACACTTGCAAAAAATTATCGCTTTGTTGTGAAATGCGGACTTACCGGTACGCAATTTATTCCAAATCTTCGGTGTTGCTATCGCAGGTTTCGCTATCTGATGCGCCGTCCTCGCCTCTGTTAATACCAGTATCAGATTCTTCGTCTCCCTGCCACACTGCGTCATCTTCGGAACCGTCTAGTGCATTCGAAATCCCAGTCCTTTTGAAGCTCTTGGAGACTAGTTCAGGTGGTATAAGATCCCAACTCTTCTTCACCCACGAGCATAACAAGTCCAAGGGTGGACGCCTGATATTTCCGGCGGGCGTCAATTGCTGATCGCCGCTCATCATCCACTCGTTGTAAAATCGACGTAAGTGGTCTTTAAAGGGTTTATTAACACATACGTCTAGTGGCTGCAAAGCAGATGTTAGGCCACCAGGAATGACTATCTGTCGTGTCTTATTTGTAGTGAGAATTTGCTTCACTTCGTTCACGAGGTGACCTCGGAAACTATCTAAAACAAGCAGAGCTGGTTGTTTTAGTAGTGCACCAGGTCTTCTATTCCACACAGTTTTAACCCAGTCCAGCATGAGTTCTCCGTCCATCCAACCCTTTGGTTGCACTCGTACATGAATTCCACGGGGAAACTGTATATTCTTAGGCATCGTTTTCCTCTTGAAAATGATGTAAGGCGGCAACTTTCTCCCGTCAGCTGTAATGGCTAGCATTGCCGTGCATCGCAACTTCTCACTACTGCTGGTTTTCATTAATACACTCCGTGATCCTTTTAGTGCAATAGTGCTGTTGCGAGGCATATCAAAAAAATTGGAGTCCGATCGGCATTACCGATTTGAGAAAGCAAGTACGAAGTTTCCTTGCGCAAACGTATGACAAATCGGTGAAAATTTACAATCTTGTCTGTGTAATCAGCAGGCAACTTTTGGCTTAGTGTTGTTCTCCTTCGCACTGACAGATTGTGCCGTCGCATGAACCCCTTAATCCACCCACGAGTCGCCTTAAACTGAGTTACCGGTATGTTGTGTTTGCGACCCCCTGTCCCTTAATTTGTAACATTTCATATGATACACTGCAGCCATTGTTACGTATTTCACTGACGTACCTAAACACTTCTTCGTCAATTATAGGAAACTTCCCTGTTTTATGACCTCTAAACGCGCGTCTAGAAGGGTTTGTGCTTTTTAGCTTGTATTTTTACTTTCCGCCAGTCACGCACCAACTTTTCACTCACAGAAAATTTTCTTTCTGCAGCTCTGTTCCCGTGCTGTTCAGCGAAGGCAATTACGCTTAGCTTGAAGCCCGCAGAATAGTTTCTATATTTACCCATAATCGCTTATAAATGCTTCACACGTTAATGTTTTGCGATATAAATGACTTTCCGTAATTGTTCACTATTAAAACAAATTATTTCTGCAAACACCCAAAACACAAATTAAAAACTTAAATTCTCACGCACACATGTCTACAGTAATCACGTAAATCTGAAACAAATAAATGCATCTGTGATCTGTCCATTCCAGAGCAGCCAATACTGTTAGGCAGCAAGGAAGCATGCAACAATTTATCAGTTTAGCTCGTTGGTTGCGACACACTACTGCGCTTGCGCAAAGCTCGCAAACCGGAGCTAGCGCGGTGTAAATCTACTGTATAGTTGACTGTATTCCGAGACGTCAGTAACAAACATTCATTTTTTTCAATTTCTTTTAAACATACGGTAATTAGGTTAATATTTCTTCCCAGTTATTGATGATTTTACATTACATTACTGACGAGTTTATAAAATAAAACTTTAATAGCATTGGATAATAATTACCTTGACTGCTTGGATAAAAGTTTTCATCCCATGCCCGGACACTTATGACGTAGTAGTAAGATAAGAGTCTAGCGATGACAACTGAGACATCGTAAATAATTCGGCTGAATAATTCCGTGGAAATCTGCGTTATCGTCTTGGATTTCACTTCGTGCGCAATAACACAGGAGCCGGCCCCATGGTGTAGGGGTAGCGTGCTTGCCTCTTACACGGAGGCCTCGGGTTCAATTCACGGCCGGGTCAGGGAATTTTACCTGTATCTGAGGGCTGGTTCGAGGTCCATTCAACCTACCTAGCCGGTATTTCCTGGCGACGTTGCCGATAAGCGATAACTTACAGCCTTACGTATTTCAAATGGGAACTCATAATATGTACGTGGTGAATAAATAGTACACTGTCTCGCGACCACGTTGTCAAACTGCCGATAGTCTACCGGTAAGCCATGCATCGTACATATACCGGTATTATTTATTTATACGTTGTGCAACATGTCGCAAACGTGACTGTGTTGCCAAATTGCCCATAAACCATACACGTATTTAAATTGCGCATTCATGTGCAACTTACGTTGCAGTTCCATTTACCTTTTAACCAGATTAGTGAACAAAATTTGGACGAGCGACGATTATGTAATTAAAGGTTTAAAGTCCGATTTTTGTATTGAAAATAAAGGATGCGACGATTACGCGGTGGCGACGATTATGCCGTGAAATACGGTATATATCTATTAAATTACTTAATTCGATTCCTTTGTTTACAATGCTTCTACAGTTGAGCACTAACATTTTTATGTCATCCCTACTTGATTTCCAGTTCCCTGTTCGCTTAACACTGCTCCCTAGGCCACCCCGTTTCCCTGAATGTACCTGCCTATAACTTATAGTCAGGTACATTCAGGGAAACGGGGTGGCCTTTCCTATCCTATCGTCGCCATAAGACATATCTGTATCGGTGCGACGTTAAGCAAAAAAAAAAAACAACAACTTTAGCCTCCTCTGTACATCAGTGGCCCGGAAGACTGGAAGTTCTAAACCCGGCAGAGGGAAATCCATTTACTTCTCGACGTTGTACGATGTTTTCTAATTATTTTAACCATTATGGTTTGACTTTGGTCAGTGTTGACTTATATCTATCAACACTGCTGAAAAGCACTTGTGTAAAGACCTTATTAATAAAATATCATACATATTTCAAGAACTTCACTTATTCCTTTCATCAGCGACCCAACATTCCACCGAATAATTTGCGGAGTTGAAACCTAACAATATACTCTAAATAAGCTATAATTAAATTACCAGAATTGTCATCTAAATAAAATATTTAAAAACTAGCATTTGGACCCGTTCTTCGCACGGGAATATGTAATGGATTACACGATTCCTTCATAAATTTATGCAAAGTTACATGCCTGTATTCAAATGTTTAATACAGCATGTCAAACGTATTTTTCTACAAAAGCACGTGGCAGTAACGTGAAGTACAATAAAGCTGAACAACGTCGAGACAAAATTTATTATACAGTACAGTTCCTGGTCCGAAGTTGTGCAAAAATTCTCCCTGCTTCTTGGTGTTTCTCTCTCTAGATGTGGTGCTGATAAAACCAGATGAGCTCTATAGAGAAACCGAAGTAATAGATGGTATTAGTGATCACGAAGCTGTTTTTGACGTAGTTAAATATAAATGTGAAAGAAAGGAAGGTATTAAAATTAGGACTATTAGGCAGTACCATATGACTGATAAAACAGGCATGAGGGAGTTTTAAAAAAGTAACTATGATTGCTCGAAAATGGTAAATAAAAATGTAAACAGACTCTGGGGTGGGTTTAAAGCAATTGTTGAGGAATGTGAAAATAGGTTTGTACCTTTAAAGGTGGTAAGGAATGGTAAAGATCCACTGTATTGTAACAGAGAAATAAAGAGACTAAGAAGGAGGTGCAGGCTGGAACGAAATAGGGTTAGAAATGGTTATGGAAGTAAGGAGAAATTGAAGGAACTTACTAGGAAATTCAATCTAGCAAAGAAGTCAGCTAAGGATAATATGATGGATGGGAAGCATAATTGGTGGTCATACAAATTTTAGTGAAAAATGGTAGGGTATGTATAGGTACTTTAAGGCAGAAACAGGTTCAAAGAAGGACATTCCAGGAATCATTAATGAACAAGGGGAGTGTGTATGCGAGGATCTTCAAAAGGCAGAAGTATTCCGTCAGCAGTATGTAAAGATTGTTGGTTACAAGGATAATGTCCAGATAGGGAAGGTGAGTAATACAAAAGAAGTATTAAAATTTACCTATAACAATGACATTTACAGTAAGATACAAAAGTTGAAAACTAGAAAAGCAACCGGAATTGGTAAGATTTCTGGGGATATACTAAAGGCAATGGGTTGGGATATAGTACCATATCTGAAATACTTATCTGATTATTGTTTGGTTGAAGGAGCTTATGAATGGAGAGTTGCTATAGTAGCCCCTGTGTATAAAGGAAAGGGTGATAGACATAAAGCTGAAAATTACAGGCCAGTCAGTTTAACATGCATTGCATGTAAGCTTTGGGAAAGCATTCTTTCTGATTATATTAGACATGTTTGCAAAATTAATAACTGGTTTGACAGAAGGCAGTTTAGGTTTAGGAAAGGTTATTCGACTGAAGCTCAGCTTGTAGGATTTCAGCAAGATATAGCAGATATCCTGGATTCCGGAGGCCAAATGGACTGTATTGATAGGGTAGATCATGGCCAAAATGAGTGCTATTGGACTAGAAAAAAGAGTGACTGAATGGGTGGCTATATTTCTAGAAAATAGAACTCAGAGAATTAGAGTAGGCAAAACTTGATCTGACCCTGTAATAATTAAGAGGGGAATTCCTCAAGGCAGGATTATTGGACCTTCATGTTTTCTTATATATATATCAATGATAGGTGTAGATGATGCAAGCTAAACCTTCAGTTAATTCTTTGTTAACATAAATGTATTTGGTTTTGATTTAAGTGGACTAATGTGGGCGTAAACTATGTAAATAAATAACAATAATAGGTATAAAGAAGTGGAATCAGAGATAAGGCTGTTTGCAGATGATTTTATTCTGTACAGAGTAATAAATACAGTAAGTTACAAGATTGTGAGCGGCTGCAGGGCGAGCTCGATAGTGTTGTGAGATGGACGGTGGGCAATGGTATGATGATAAACAGGGTTAAAAGTCAGTGTGTGAGTTTCACAAACTGCATTGATGGGGGTGAAAGTTCCTTTTGGGGATCATTGTAAGTACCTAGGTGTTAATAATGTACCCTTGAAAATTGGTTATTGGTCTGTATGGAAAGAATATTTTATTACTGGGGTGGAACAATGCATAAAATTATCATTTAGGAAGGAGATTTCAACTCTGCACTGTCTCTGCTCGCCAGCAGCAGAACAGGTTTTCCCCCGCCGTGCAAGGAAGTATGGGTTTTTTTTGTGCCTTGTTGTACACCTCAGCTGAGTAGCACGTGGACACGAATTTTACCAGACCAAAAGCGATCAATACTTTAAGATTTTGACGTCATGATATTTAACCAAATGGATCGCAAGGTTAGCCCGATCGCTAAATCTCAGCCAATAAAATTCAACTGAAAAACACACCTATGTCTTGAAGAAATAAATACCCATGTATCTGGGGAAATTTGCGCTCTTTTGTCTTCGGCTTTCTACGTGAATAATTGCTTCGTACAAGTACTCGTCGTCATGTTATAAGAGCACATGTATAATTGGAGACGGCATATACGATATTAAAAATTATAAGCGTTCATTTGATGAAAGATGATATTATTTCTGCTTCTGAGGAAATTTTGAGATATGGAAAATATTGGAAATGCCGCAGTTCAGATTTCCTTAATTTTACAAACCTGAGGAACTTTTAAAGTACGTAAAAACTGTGCCAACTTGGAGAATCAAGTGTGTGTTGGGAACTATTACTAAAACAAACTTTTTAGTTTCAGCTTTCACCAGAAGACGGAAGATCACTAGCAGTCCTGAATTATTTCGGACGAATGGAACTTAAACATTACGACGGAGTTTGTAACTGTCCTAAGTCTTCGCCTGCTGCAGCCATGTGTAATTAAAATGTGAGGCATAATTCAGCCCAGGGGAGAATAATATCCGAGATGAAGTCTGGTTAAACATTCACTGATCATCAACCGAGTCCAGAAGCCAAGTCTACTACAGCTAAGATTTTAAATTATATTTTTCTCTATTTTCTGTTGTAATAATTATGTAGACGTAGTCCTTGCTTGAATATTTGAGATCATTTCTAATAGTCTTTGTAGTTAGAAATTTCACTCTTCTTTCTATGGTGTTGGTAGGTTTGATGTGTGTGAAAGTGTATTTGGGACCTGTATTTCATTCTATTTGAGTGAGTGCTTCGTGACATGTTCTCACTGTCCCATAATAAGTCGAGGAAAGTGTTAAAAGTATTTGACCCACGCAATAACATTTATTAATTTATTAAATAATTTTGGAATCATTTTTTAATTATTTGGGACAGAATATCGACGTGTTCTGTGAATTTAGGATTTTTCCTTGATGTTTTTGTGGTTCATCATAGATTTGAGATAGGATAGAGTCATCTATGATTTCATTAAACCATAGCCTATGATGACGCGACCACGCGCGTATAATAATAATAATAATAATAATAATAATAATAATAATAATGATAATAATAATAAAAAACATTATTACGGTCTAATAGAATGTTTAAAGGTCATGAGTGTAATTATTACTGTGCTTATAAGTGATTAATGTGTGCTATATTGAAGTAGATGTAGGCCTGGAATATTGGTCGTGACTTGAATGTTCACAAATTTTGCATTTACTGTTGTGTGGTATTTTTGAGACTTGTAAATGGATCTTGAGATAGGATTTTATTTGTGTGTCCATTACATGAGTCATTTAAGGAAAAGTGTATGTCTTTGAACATAACTTCTTCTTATGCAGCACATATTGATTGGTAATTTGAGAAAATAGGAGATTAAAAATAACGAAGGCGTGACTCATAGACCGTATGCGCGAATGCTTATTTATCTATGACTGTAGGCAATTCTATGGAATTTTAAATGATGATTTCTACCGAAAATTTATCCTGGAACATCGTAGTGGAATCTATTTAGTTGAAAAAGTGATAATCCTGTTACAATCACATGCCAGACGATCGCAATGGTAGCTCTTATCTGATATCGTCATTGGGAAAACTCTCATATTTCAAATAATTTTTAAAAATAAAAATCAAGAGATACGTTTCGATAAATCTATTTGATAATACTACCGGGAACCTAAGCTTGAATGTGAGATGGATGAATGATTGATATTTTGTAAATGTGATTTTTCATGGTGATATTTCGTCATGATATGTGTACACAGTGCGCGTAATGTTTTTCGATTTCTTGTTGTTTTGTGGCGAGCATATTTGGCTCAATTATAAATCTTTGAGCGATTTTATGATAAAATGAGACAGATTAGGATCTTTGCTTCGAGAAAAAGTACTTAAGCAAGGATCACGTCAATGAACTAAGCTCACGAAATGTAAAACATTTAACCTTACACAGTGAGAATTTTAAGTCTTTATTGTGAGTTGTGCACAACACTAGGTCAAATAACTCAAGATTGAAAATATAAGGAGTTGAATATAGGACTTCAAAGTAATTTAATTAAATAATCTGAAGCATAAATAATTCATCAGAATAATATTTAATTAATAGAAATGATTATTTGATTTTTCATGAGAGGTGAAAGTTTGATTCATTTAAGAGTAAATAGCAGAATATTGTTAATTTAAATAATGATACGAAAAATCAGATTTTTGATATTTTGAGATAGGACTTTCTCAGATAATAAGTTAATTAATTTTCTAATACGATTTAATAAAACTCAGTTTCGTATCTTTGCAGAATGCAATTTAATGAAGAATTGTGGGTGAATTCCAACAGGGAAGAATTAAATATTTTTATTCAATATTTTGGAAATATTAATTGAATTTTGGAAAGTGCTAATTAATTTTAATAAATGTTAAAACCCATTTTTAGTGTTTTCATTTGTCGTCAGTCCTTAGGTTGTCCCTGTCCTCAATAAATTTTACGTTGCCTGTAAGTGAACGTTCCGCCTCTGGGACTCTTGCTTACTGGCTGAGCTGCCCGGTAAAACGGGGGCAATAAGAAAAGCCCTTCATTGGGGTAATCACATAAATATGATTATTAATGAAGGGTACAGATCTCTGCACATGGTTATGAGGGTATTTAGGGGTTATAGTAAGGATGTAAAGGAGAGGGCATGTAAGTCTCTGGTAAGACCCCAACTAGAATATCGTTCCCGTGTATGGGACCCTCACCAGGATTACTTGATTCAAGAACTGGAAAAAATCCAAAGAAAAGCAGTTTGATTTGTTCTGGGTGATTTCCGACAAAAGAGTAGCGTTAAAAATGTTGCAAAGTTTGGGCTGGGAAGACTTGCGAGAAAGGAGATGAGCTGCTCGATTAAATGGTATGTTCCGAGCTGTCAGAGGAGAGATGGCGTGGGAGGACATCAGTAGACGAATACGTTTGAGTGGTGTCTTTAAAAGTAGGAAAGATCACAATATGAAGATAAAGTTGGAATTCAAGAGGACAAATTGGGACAAATATTCATTTATAGAAAGGGGAGTTAGGGATTGGAATAACTTACCAAGGGAAATGTTCAATAATTTTCCAATTTTTTGGCGATCATTTAGGAGAGGGCTAAGAAAACAACAGATAGGGAATCTGCCACCGGGGCGACTGCCCTAAATGCAGATCAGTAGTGATTGATAGTGATTGATTGTCCGCCTCCGTAATGTAACGGTTAGTGTTATTAGCTGCCGTCCTCGGGGGGCCTGGGTTCGATTCCCGGTACTGCCAGAAATTTAAGAATGGCAGGAGGGCTGGTATGTGGCTGAAATGGTACATGCAGCTTACCTCCAATAGGGGTGTGCCTGAGAAGAGCTGCACCACCTCAGGATGAGGACACGAGTTTACTACTACTACTTACTATAGTGATTGATTGAGTGATTGACCACTGGAGTAGCCCTGTGAAACCCATCGATGATGATAACCTCCCCTATTGTCGGTTCTATAAAAAGAGTAAAATGGGTCTTTAGTTCTTCCCGTTAACCCACCTTGAAGTGACATGCACCAAGTGTTCCACAGGACTTGAACTAAAGATCCAATTTATTGTAAGCATTGCCATTATTATCCTTCATCTGTCGTACGATAAATGTGTATATGGCATACAGTAACATATCTTGAAAGAACTAATTTAACGAACATATATTGGGAATAATCTTTCTATAAACGCTAACTCCAAGTGACACCTTTGACGTCATAATGCACCTGATAACACAAACCTGAATGAGTAGATTACAAATTGCACCCGCTTTTGATCTAAGTCCACTGAGACTTAAACTGCAAAACAGTCCGTTAATGATATCTCCCTTATTAACCCTCCTATTGAAAAGATGCAAATGAGAAAATGTTTTAGGAATTGATTTCCAATAAGGCTGGATGATTTACGTTCAGGTTGGTCATGCATACTTGTGGGAGAGTAAAAATCACAATTTCGATTTTCCTATAAACCCAAGGACAGGTGGATTCTAAATATGAAGTTTGGTAGAAATATCCAGTACTTTTCCAGTTACAAGAACTCAGACAAACAGACACCAAAGCTAAAAAATATCCAGACGGTCATTATTACACCTGAAACTGATAACTGTACAAAAATTTTCCCAAAATATTCTATGTAGAGACACACAGTTGTTATGATTTTATGTACATAGATACATAAAAATCAAAAATATACATAGTATCTCTTCTTCATAAAATTCAAATAATGTCACTAAAAGTTATGTGTGCGTCTGCAATTTAAATTT
This sequence comes from Anabrus simplex, assembly GCF_040414725.1. Taxonomy (NCBI): domain Eukaryota; kingdom Metazoa; phylum Arthropoda; class Insecta; order Orthoptera; family Tettigoniidae; genus Anabrus; species Anabrus simplex. The sequence continues at coordinate 731,494,072 of NC_090265.1, forward strand.
TTTTATTCCAGGTCCTTCTGTTTGAAACTTCCTCCAAATGGCCAACCTCTTTCTATCAACAAGGTGGAAAATAAAAAATACTTAGTTGTGAATCTGTTAAAGTGCGATACGGACTATGAAGCTAATTTTATGTAATACAACTGACATTCTCGTTACCTTACGACAGTTTCTTCAATGAACTTCTCCACCTCTGGAAAGGGGTCATTGTAGCGGATGTAGAGAGCCTGCAGGCGGTTTTCCCGCTCCTGAGGCTGCTGACTCCACAGGACTGCACACGCCAAGTGCAACAGCACTGTACAATCTTTGCCACCATTGAAACTGATGAACACCTCACGGGCACTGAATCTCTCAAAACAGTCCGTCAGTACCTGTAACAAGAGTCAACATGCCCTTCAACAGGATCTAACAAAACTATACTATGGATCACTAAAAGTTCACAACAAACAGAAAGAGTGGGTCTTGTATTGTTCACTTGACCATACCAAAAGACTGGAAGATACAACTGATTCTATGAAATAATAATAATAATAATAATAATAATAATAATAATAATAATAATAATAATAATAATAATAATAATCCCGTGGGGGTTTCAGCCTGTTCCCCTATCCGGTGCGCTCCAGGTGACGGATCGGGAGGCTCGCCGGACTTGTCCGGAGGGTTTAAGGGAAATAAAATACCTCTCGCGGACCAAACAGGCATAGCTCGCCAACATTTTCAGCAATATCTGAAGCTCACTACTTCAGTTGTAACCATGACACCGACATAGATCGATATCCCCAATACTTTTAACTTGATAGCATGATGGAATCAACCTACAATATAACTACCCCAGGCCCTAGTAGACATACTAGTTTTTCTCGGTCATCGGATTCTGGGGGACCAAGAACATCATGTGGGAATGTATCGGTGCTTCCCAAATCTCTTCGCCCAAAATGCAAAACTTTCTTTGGTAGTCTAAACATCAACACACTTCAGAAAACTGGGAAGTTAAAACAATTAACAGACATGTTAGATAAATTAAACATCCAAATTTTAGCACTTCAGGAAACCAGATACACGGATGACAATCATTATGACTCAGGAAATTATAGAATTTACAAAGGCAAGCCAGCAATCTCCCTTCATAAGAGACCATTACAATCTGGCACAGGATTCGCTGTAAGAAGAAACATTGTAAACTCTGTACTTAAAGAAAAACACTATCCATTAAATCAGGAAACAAAGCTTACACATTACTTAATGTGCATGCACCCACCAATAACTACAATCAAAAAGATCCACAAATGGTGGAAGACTTCTGGGAACTGCTAGATGAAACTACAGCCACAATTTCAAATCATAAATTCTATTAGGAGATTTCAATGCCCAAATTGGTAGAGAAAAGAAATTCAGGACCATTGTAGGACTATACCCAGCGCACAATAGAACTAATAAAAATGGAGAAAGATTTAATTGATTTTTGCAAAAAATTTTGATCTCAAATTAATGTCAACACATTTCTGGGTGCTTACACACAAGAAAACAACCTGGAGATCCCCAAATTTTCACTTGGGAGAATTTTAACTAGATCATGTGGCTATTTCCAAGAAAAATCAAAAAGAAATTATGAATGTTAAAGTTAAAAGAGGGATCATTGACTCTGACCACCATCTATCCTTAATCAAGGTCAAATTTCAACCAAACAGGTCCAAACCCAGAATAACAAAAAACCTGGGTGTCAATCCAGAATTTCTTAAACAGAACACTAGTACTTTCCTTGAAAGTATTCCTACTCACAATCCTTCGAAGTGGCTAGAACTCAAAGACGTATTTTTGAAGGCTTCTCGAAATGTTGACACACCACCCAGGAAACGCAAACATAGGTGGTGGAATGAAATCTGCGACAAGGCCATAAACATTAGAACTAAAGCCTGGCAGAATTCGAATTCTCATAAACTGAACAAACCTGGCAGGATTTCACCAAAATACAGAAACAAACATAAAAAATTAGCAGGTCTGAAAAACGCAAATACGAACACTACAGATTGGCAGAAACTGAACAAGATTTTACAAAAAACAATACACGAAACTTCTACAAAACTTTGAGAGAAGAATTATCAAATTATCAGGCACCTGGTCTTTGCTTCAAATGCCCAGATGGGACATTGGAAACGAATAATCAAGAGAACTGCAAACTTCTAGCAGTTTATTTCCAGGATCTTTTAAACTGTGAATCCCCTAAAGAACAACTCACCTTTGAAAAACCCTAATCTAATCAAGATTCAGAACCCCCAACACTGGAAGAAGTCAAAGAAATAATCCATGGACTAAAAAATAACAAAGCCCCGGGGGAAGATGGTATGATTGCTGAAATGCTGAAGATAGGAGGTGACAGCGTAGCCCGGAAAATCCACTCGATTCTTGAGAACATCTGGATCACTGAAGAAATCCCGGAAGATTGGGAATGTGCGCTAATCCATCCACTACACAAGAAAGGGGATAAAACGAACATCAATAATTATAGAGGAATTAGCTTGATACCAGTTGCTTACAAAAATTTTTCCAAAGCCCTGCTCACTAGACGTGAGAAACAAACAGACCATCTAATTGATGAATACCAGGAAGGTTTCCGAAAAGGAAGATCTTGCACAGAACAAATCCTTAACCTCAAAACTATCCTCCAAATGCGCAAAACTACACAAACAGTCATTACTTTTGTAGATTTTAGAAAAGCATATGACTCCCATCAAACACTTTTCAATACTCTAGAAGAATTTCAAGTAGATAAAAAAACAAGAAAATTAATCAAACAAACATTAACTGGCACTACTTCAAAAGTTAAACTCCTAGGCAAAATATCGGAGCCTTTTCCTGTTAATACCGGGGTCCATCAAGGGGATGGTTTATTGCCGTTACTGTTTAACTTGGTACTTGAGAAAGTAATCAGGATCTGGGAAAAGGAAACTAAAGGAATAACTCTTGGAAGACTATGTAAAGAAAGAATTCACGTGCAATGTCTGGCCTTTGCTGATGACATAGCAATCCTTTCCAATAATAGGCATGAAGCAATTCATTCCATTGAAAAACTACATGAAATTGCCATCAAAACGGGACTTCAAATTTCGTATGAGAAAACTCAGTACATGGAAGGAGCCTCACGATACTTGGATGGACAACCTATGATAACTAAATTCGGCAAAATTGTTCAAGAGAACCAATTTAAATATTTGGGAGAAATTATTCAGCCCTCCGGTTTAAACCGCAAAGCAAGTAAAGAATTTCCAAATTACAGAAAGCGTACAGGATCACTTGGAACAGGTATATTAAAAAATCAATATCTTGGAATGCAAAACTTAGACACTATAATACAGTGATCAAACCTGAAGCGTTATATGCCTCAGAAACCTTAATCATTGGGTGTGGATCTTTAGCCAAAGACATTGAGAAACAAGAAAAGAAAATTTTACAAAAAATTTTTGGCCCACTTTGTATAGATGGAACATGGAGAAAAAAATCATCTCATGAGATATATTGTCATTCTAAAAAAATTTCTCACACTTTTTGGAAAAGACGATTGAAATTTTATGGACACATTATCAAAATGAACACTAACAGGCTAACACTAAAAGAATTCTCAACCTGGCCCTTTCATTAAAAACCAAGAACAGCTGGCTTCGTGAAACTGAAACAGATCTCCAGGAAATCAACATCTCAGAAGACATTGTACAGGACAGGTGTAAATTCAGAACCAAAATCGACAATCACCACTTTGAAGACAAATCCAACACCAGAGCTACTAAAACTTGGACAGAAGAACGAAGGAAGAAGCTCAGCGAGAGGATGAAGAGATTTTGGGAGGAAAAGAAGGTCAACACATCAGCTAAGCAAGTTCAACAGTGCTCCTGAGTAGGGCATAACGAAGTAAATAATAATAATAATAATAATAATAATAATAATAATAATAATAATAATAATAATAATAATAATAATAATAATAATAATAATAATAATAATAATAATCATCATCATCATCATCTTCAAATATCTTTGGAACAAGAAGTCAACAACATGGAATAATGAAATCAAGAAAGGTTTGGAAAGAAACAACATAAGGGAAGAAGAAGCAACAAAGAGAGAGAGATTTTTAGGAAAATAGTGTTAAAACTGGAAGGATTAAAAGCTTGAGAGGGAAAGAAAACGGGCTCAAAATGGTCCGAGGCAAGAAAAAGGAGGCAGAGTGAGCAGGTGAAGGAGTTTCGGAGGAAGAACAAGAAACAACAAAGGATGAAGCATTGAACTTGTCACATGGTCCCTAGAAGACCATAACAGAGAAAGAACAACAACAACAACAACAATAATAATAATAATAATAATACAGCAACAATAAAATCAACAGTTCTAGCTCTTCAATCAAGCAACTCAATGTAGACAACATCCTAGGGATACAAGCTACACATTGTAGATAAATAAAATATAATAAAGTATGAGAATATATTCATTTATTCCTAAAAACTACAATCCTTCTTAATCATCGTTATCCGGTCGATTAGATTAGCAGTTTGCGTTTTTCTACCACTATGAACGTTAATGTGAGTCATTGCATTGTTTCGCTTACGCCCTTCTAACTACATTCGGTGTAGACATTAAAAATAAATAAAAGCCGGAGTCTATTGAACCAAGGAACACATTACAGAAAGAATTATGGGAATAACTTAATTTGGCTGTGAGACCTGGACCGTGAATGCTAAAGACAAAAAGCGCATTGATGCCTTTGAGATGTGGTGTTGGCGGAGAATGCTATGTGTACCCTGGACAGAAAGAAGATCTAATGTTTCTATTCTGGATGAACTCCGCGTCAAGAAACATCTATCTTCTCGTGTGAGTGAGTGTTACCTCCAGTTCCTTGGCCACATTTTCAGACGAGATGGAAAGAATTTGGAAAAGATCACTTTGCAAGGCAAAATCGAAGGCAGTAGACCACAAGGAAGAACAGCAAGTAGATGGATAGATCAGGCGAAGAAGATCACTGGTCTACCACTTCAGATCATATTAAAGAAATGTGAAAACCACTCGGGATGGAGACATCTCGTCAAGGTTGCAACACGTAAATGATAGAGCTATGTGGTCACGACGCTCAGTAATGAGCATAACGACTAATGATGACGATGAATAAAAAAGAAAACGAGTAAAGAAACTAGCAATTTTAGGTTGTTTTTCTGGAACTGCACGTAGGCTGGAAGTGATTTTCAAAATTTGTTTTCTTAGTTTGATGGAGCTATCTAAGATGCACAATTTGAAACCTTTCCGGGCTCTTTAGCCGTTCAGCTTTAGGCACAATTGAGGAAATTGCTTAATTTTATGTTTTTCGTAGTATGGGGACTCCTAATTTGTCTGCTAAGAAATGTTTACAACATTAAAAAGGTTCTATCTTATGGGGCTAAGCTGAGGCATCTAGACACTGTTGTTAAACCTGAGCAGGGGAAATACTGGATATGTTAGGAAAAGGTGGACTTGAAGATATCCAGAAGAGAAACATTCTGGGGAGAGGAGACTCAAATCTGACAGAGAATTGTCTCAAAGAACAGACGGAGTGATTGACTTGATGAGGAAGAGGACGTTACAGTTCTATGGACACTTGTTGAGGATGGACAATGACAGATTCTCAAAGAGAATCTTCGAATTCTTCAGGAAGAGAGAAGACAGAGCTGAAATGGTTTCGAGAAGTGACTAAGATGGGGTTTATGGATGATTATATAACGGACAGAAATAGACTTAGACAACTCGTCAAAACGTTCTGTGGTTTCCAGGAGACTGGGGAAACGCTAGTGAACAAAGGGAGATCCTATACAGAAGGAAGTACGACAAAGAATGAAAATATACTGGCAGAGAGTGAAGGCAGAAAAGGCAAAGATTGTCAAACGTGGTTCACAGATGGCCGAAAAAAAAGAGAAGAACAATATAATTTTCTTTGTCTTTGTTTGACGCATAGTGTGTGGTCGGGCAGCCAACCTGGCTAGTTAAGAACTAAGAATGAGCACTAAGAAAAGATGACTTACAACTTCATTTCTTGCCATGTGCACTTATCATTCGGGCTAGTGTCAAAACCATTGGACTGTGATCAAGTAAAGGGTGTCTGGGACATAATCCCCAGGTTAGAGCCGCAAAGAGGCTTTTAGATATCTAGCAGTCTGTAGGGCAACTGTTTCCTTTACATGTTCTATTTATTTGTGTTTTTATTCTGTCAGGGTTGGTAATGGAATCTAAGTATTATCATTGACAGGAATGACGTTACTTAGCCTGCCTGGTGGCCATGATCGTTAAGGCGGTAAAGTCTAAACAGTCTGACAACGTTGTTAGCCGGTTCGAGTCCCATTGGTCTAAACAAATTTCAGAGTAGGGGAGGTGATGGTATACAATTTATAATCACTAGATAGCATGTTGATTGAAATTCGTCCATTGGATGGCTACGTTAAGCCTTGAGCAGACCCCTTTGGTGCTATCAACAGGAGTAGGCTATGTGCCAGCACCGGGTTTCACCCTCTCCCTTTCTGCTGTCATATATCACATCATTCATTTCATCTCATTAACTCCTCTCACGAGGTTGACGTCAGGAAAGGCATCTGGTCATAAAAACCCGCCACAACAGATTCATCTCACTTCATACCCAACCCCGTAGTGAAACGGGATAAGGGTTGGACAAACAGATGGGAATGACATCCCATTTTACATCGGACAATAGCAATGCAAGTACCTCCTTCAGCAACAGAGAATGTCGTGCAATGTGCTTTATTAGGTTATAAATCTACTTGGGCCGGTGGGCTCCTGGACTTCGCACTGAACTCGTCTCTCCTCTAATACCAATCCCAAATAAGATTTGAATAATTTCTACTTCCTTATAATTAGAGCCCAGATTTCCATGCACTATTAAATGACGGGACATGCACAATAAACTAGAAAATATGCGCTATCAAAATTCAGTTCCACATTGTTATATTTTCATTTCCTTTTGAAACACTGTACAACAACTAATTCCTCCACATTTTCTTCATTTAAATTTATTCGTTTATCTGACAGAATATTCCTGAACACAGAAAATGATCTCTCTTACCGGACAAGTTGGCCATGCGGTTTGGGGCCACGCAGCAGTGAGCTCGCATCCGGGAGATAGTGGGTTCGAACCCCACTGTCGGCAGCCCTGAAGATGGTCTTCCGTGGTTTCCCATTTTCACACCAGGCAAATGCTGGGGCTGTACCTTAATTAAGGCCATGGCCGCTTCCTTCCCACTCCTAGGCCTTCCCTCTCCCATCGTCGCCAGAAGACTTCTCTGTGTCGGTGTGATGTAAAGCAAGTAGCAAAAAAAAAAAAAAGATCCTTCTACGTCACAAGAAGTGACAGGTTCATACTTAAACGAAGACATTTAGGACGAAGTCTATCTGAAGTTATCTCTTTGAAAAAATTATCTTAGAAATTCCTTTCCCTCAATCCATTTAGACACGAGGTCTCTTCGCAGACTTTTAACAGGTGGTATAACACCAACACTGCACAGCACAGTCCAACACTATATTACAGCATATAAGTGTGCTGCTTTCCAACTCCCTTCTTTTCTAAATTATTTTGGCCTCAGATGTGTGGGCAGTGGGAGTTCGGGGTAGGAAATACCAGGAAAACAAAACAGGATTCAGTGCAAAATCCAGGTTTGTTAGCTGCTATCTCACTGAAGTGTGATTCAAGTTTTGATTTCTTCGTCTAACACACACACACACATACATACATACATACATACATACATACATACATACATACATACATACATACATACATTATCATTATAGACTGTTATGCCTTTCAGCGTTCAGTCTGCACGCCTCTGTGAATTTACTAAACGTTGCCACAATCCTCGATTTGCAACTAGTGTTGTGGCCTCATTTAGTTCTATACATCTTATCTTTAAATCGTTAGAAACCAAGTCTAACCATCATCGTCTTGGTCTCCCTCTACTTCTCTTACCCTCCACAGCAGAGTCCATTATTCTCCTAGGTAACCTTTCCTCCTCCATCCGCCTCACATGACCCCACAACCCAAGCCGGTTTATGCGTACAGCTTCATCCATAGAGTTCATTCCTAAATTAGCCTTTATCTCCTCATTCCGAGTACCCTCCTGCCATTGTTCCCACCTGTTTGTACCAGCAATCATCCTCGCTACTTTCATGTCTATTACTTCTAACTTATGAATAAGATATCCTGAGTCCACCCAGCCTTCACTCCCGTAAAGCAAAGTTGGTCTGAAAACAGACCGATGTAAAGATAGTTTCGTCTGCGAGCTGACTTCCTTCTTACAGAAGACTGCTGATCGCAACTGCGAGCTCATTGCATTAGCTTTACAACACCTTGATTCAATCTCACTTACTATATTACCATCCTAGGAGAACACAACCTAAATACTTGAAATTATCGACCTGTTCTAGCTCTGTATCACCAATATGACATTTAATTCTGTTGAATTTCTTACCTACTGACATCAATTTAGTCTTCGAGAGGCTAATTTTCATACCATACTCATTGCACCTATTTTCAAGTTCCAAGATATTAGACTGCAGGCTTTCGCCACAGTCTGCCATTAAAATCCAAGTTGTCAGCATAGGCCAGACTGCTTACTACATTTCCACCTAACTGAATCCCTCCCTGCCATGTAAACTACGAACAGCAGAGGTGAAAAATTACAGCCTTGTCTAACCCCTGTAAAGTACCCTGAACCAAGAACTCATTCTACCATCAATTCTCACTGAAGCCCAATTGTCAACATAAATGCCTTTGATTGATTTTAATAATCTACCTTTAATTTCATAGTCCCCCAGTATAGTGAACATCTTTTCCCTCAGTACCCTGTCATATGCTTTCTCTAGATCTAAGAAACATAAACACAACTGCCTATTCCTTTCATAGCATTTTTCAATTACGTGGCGCATACTGAAAATCTGATCCTGACAGCCTCTCTGTGGTGTGAAATCACACTGGTTTTCATCCAACTTCCTCTCAACAACTGATCGCACCCTCCCTTCCATGATGCCAGTGAATATTTTGCCTGGTATACTAATCAATGAGATACCTCGATAGTTGTTGCAATCCTTCCTGTTCCCTTGCTTATAGATAGGTGTAATTACTGCTTTTGTCCAATCTGAAGGTACCTTACCAACACTCCACGCTAATTTTACTACTCTACGAAGCCATTTCATCCCTGCTTTCCTGCTATACTTCACCATTTCAGGTCTAATTTCATCTATTCATGCTGCCTTATGATAATGGAGTTTATTTACTATCCTTTCCACTTCCTCACGCATAATTTCACCAACATCATTTTCCACCTCCCCATGAGCTTGGCTGTTCGCAACACCACCAGGATGATTTTCTTTTACATCGAGAAGATGTTCAAAATATTCCCTCCACCTCTCCAGTGATTCCCTGGGATCTATTATGAGTTCTCCTGAATTACTCAAAACACTGTTCATTTCCTTTTTCCCTCCCTTCCTAAGATTCTTTATTACTGTCCAGAAAGGTTTCCCTGCTGCTTAACCTAGCCTTTCCAGGTTATTACCAAATCTTCCCATGACTTATTTTTGGATTCAACAACTATTTGTTTAGCTCAGTTTCTTTCATCTACAGACAAATCCCTGTCTGCCTTGGCCCTTGTTTGGAGCCATTTCTGATAAGCCTTCTCTTTATGTTTACAGGCTGCTCTCACTTCATCATGCCACCAAGATGTTCACCTTTTCCCATATTTACACACAGTTGTTCCTAGGCATTCCCTTGCTGTTTCTATTACAGCATCCCTGTATGCCACCCATTCACTTTCTATATCCTGAACCTGCTTACTGTCTACTGTTCGAAACTTCTCACTAATCATATCCATGTACTTCTGTCTAATTTCCTCGTCCTGGAGATTTTCTACCCTTATTTGTTTGCAGACAGATTTCACTTTCTCTACGCTAGGCCTAGAGATACTTCGTTCACTACAGATCAGATAGTGGTCTGTATCATCGAAAAATCCGCAAAAATCTCGTACATTCCTAACAGATTTCCTGAATTCAAAGACTGTTAAAATATAGTCTATTATGGATGTGGTACCCCTAGCCTCTCATGTGTAGCGGTGAATAGCCTTATGCTTGAAGAATGTATTCGTAACAGCTAAACCCATAATAGCACAAAAGTCCAGCAAACACTTCCCATTCCCATTACCTTCCATATCTTCCCCACATTCACCATTCACCCTTTCATATCCTTCAGTTCTATTCCCAACTCTCACATTGAAATCGCCCATTAGCACTATTTTATCCTTGCTGTTGACCCTGACCACGTTGTCATTCAATGATTCATAAAACTTGTCAACTTCATCCTCATCTGCACCCTCACATGGTGAATACACGGACACAATTCTTGTCCTAATTCCTCCAACTGACAAATCTACCCACATCATTCGCTCATTTACATGTCTAACAGAAACTGTGTTGCATGCAATGGTATTCCTGATAAAGAGCCCTAACCCAGACTCTGCCCTTCCCTTTCTAACACCTGTCAAGTACACTTTATAATCTCCTATCTCTTCCTCGTTATCTCCCCTTACCCGAATAACACTTACTCCTAGCACATCCAGATGGATCCTCTTTGCTGACTCAGCCAGTTCTACCTTCTTTCTTCCATAAGCCCCATTAATATTGACAGCCCCCCATCGAATTCCATTTCGTTCGCCAAGTTGTTTCCAAGGTGTCCCTCGCCTGTCAAATGGGAGTGAGACTCCATTACTCCCATAGGTCCGAGGCTTGCTTAAAATGTTCTGAGCTCGGTAAATTCATGAAGCAGGATGCTACCCTACTTGTACATAATCCAAGTGAGGATCTCTCCTCAAACGAGTTATGGACCACCGGTGAATTGTATAGTCCTAGCCGCCTGAGCACAAGGAGGGCCATGACTCAGAATATGTCCAAGATGCCCACTCCCATTCCATTCCCATAAACATGAACCATCCACAAACATGAACCATAGACGAAAAAAAGAAATACAGGAGAACCCCGCTTAACCGAAATGATCTGGCAAAATTGTTATTTTAATATTTTGTTTTTACCCTCTCGTTCTTAACCATCGATATTAGTAATTCTCTTGCTATATGTGCTGAGAGGTACTAGGCAAACCCTATTTTTATATCATGACTTATACCAGAATGCATGTGTAGCATAAAACAAAACAGTTTCTTACCATCTAGTTCGTTCCATGATAGATTTTTTCTTGAACAAGCAAGGATTATTACTATTACTGCATTATTATTATTATTATTATTATTATTATTACTGTATTATTCGTCATGAAGATCATGTACACTGTAGTTAACGTTGCTTCAGTTGCGGGAGTTTCATCGTATTTACTGCTCGGACTATACTGCAGCTTCTGTTAGGAAACCAGGGAAGTCCAGCGACCCTTCTCCATACATATTTTACTTTCACCCAAGCTTGTTCCACTGGCCTTGCGGTTTAATACCGTAGTTCCAATGATTTTCTTAGAAAATGTTTCATTATTTCAGATTGCTTTGTGCTTTGTTGAACAAAGCAATGAATCTACACCAGCTGATGTATTGTTGATTAAACGGTGGCGTGATATAACTGCACAACAGCGCTGCACCAAAAAAAAAAAAAAAAAAAAAAAAAATCACAGATTTCATACAATGAGTGACATTATGTAAACATTTTAATGTTAACATAGTGTAAGCACATTTGCCATTTGCTTAACAGACTTCATGCATTTTTATTTCGACATTTAGCTTCCGAAAATATTTACCATGTGTCATCCGAAGAAATGCATCAACTGAAGTGCCCCCCCCTTTATTTTGGATAAACGGGGTTTTTACTGTAGCCATAAAGTAATGTAAAATTCAGGGTTCAGTTTTTACTGGGACACCTTATTACTAAGGATTAGAGCGTTCGACTCTGAGTCTTCCTGCTTATGTCAACGTTTACTTAAGCAACAGATAAAGTGCTTGGCTAATTAGATTATAGGACCTCTATGCATCTAACTTTGGTTGTCAAATAGTATGACAGGAATACATTTTCTTTCTCTCTCAATGATAGACAAATAACGTAGATGTACAGTCCCAAATTCTGCAAACCAATGTTCAAAAAAGGCACTATCATGCAACTTAATGTATGCGTCAAAGTCAAAAGAAAAGTCATATAATCCAATATAAATGTCCAATTATTCGGTATTAACATTTTCAAAATATTCATTATGCATGAAATTTCTCCCAAAAGGGTCAAAACATGCAAACATGCACGGAAAAAGAACGGTTATTTGGAAATGATTTGTAATAAAACGAATATTTGCAAAGTTTCAGAAGTGTAACCAGCTTATTTAGGAACAATTATTTGCATGGAAATCCGGGCTCTACTTATATTATAAACCTTGGGGTCCACAGTGTATATCTGCACCCTATCAAGAGTGGAGAAACATGCACAGAAAACAGATGGAGATCAGGTGAGCACACAGAGCTGCCGGACCACCAACATAAAAATTCAGGACATTTTCAAGTTTCTCATACCTATTCTCGACGAAAAAAATAATTAACGAAAATATTTTAGAATAGCGTCTTAATAGCACAACAAAATAACATTAAACTGGATTCATTTTGTACAGTTACACGCATATTACATTACTCTTTTGAAGACCATATCAATGATGCTCAACAGACCGTGAAATCTTTGTTAAATAAAACATCTTTACTCATGAGGCAATCACTGAATGAAACAGAGTACATCATGTTTCAAATACTATTCAGAAGTCTCACAACTTTTAACTTTAAACCACTTATCAGTTTAAAGAAGAGCTTAAACTGTCATTTTGTTCCACATCTTGGGAGACAAATTTGTTTAACCCTCTCCCACACATAGCGCAGTAAATTATACTTGTACTTCCAGTCGCATCCATAAGCTGCCTATCGGAGGACAGGCGAATACAGCTGATTATTAGTAGCACGTGAACTATCTTAAGAGACCATAGATGTTAGTTGCCTTCTCACTGTCTCACTGCCTTCTGTATTTCACATTAAGGCTGACGCAACTGGAAGTACAAGTACCTTTACTACCCTACGAGTGGGAGGTATTCAGCTTCTGCCGTACACATTACTACATTTTTATACAGCAAATTCTTTAATAAATATCTGCATTTTTCAGGATGATGGGTAAAAAGAATGAATTTCATTCTGGGGATAACATGCATTTAAATATGGACAGGAGAGGGTAAATAAAAGTGACTGAATGAATGCCAGAGAGTCATCCGCAATATTTCAACTCTAATTCAATGTAATCCTAACGTGAAAAAAAAAAAAAAAAAAAAAAGGTCAGCAAATCATGTGCTTTACTTTTTCTCCCTCAAGTAATAACAAAAATTCAGATGAGACTTCTTTTTTGAAGCTAAAAATATTTATAAGTTTCTTTACGTCGCACCAACACAGACAGGTCTTATGGTGACGATGGTATAGGAAAGGGCTAGGAGTGGGAAGAAAGTGGCCATGGCCTTAATTAAGGTACAGTGCCAGCATTTGCCTGGTGTGAAAATGGGAAACCATGGAAAACCCTCTTCAGGGCTGCCGACAATGGGGTTCAAACTCACTATCTCCCAAATGCAAGCTCACAGCTGTGCGCCCCTAACTGCATGGCCAACTCGCCCGGTAAGGCTAAAATTTAAGATAATCCTGCTTTCCCAGGATTTATGGCAACCCTGTTCTGCAAGCCTCTTTGAATTATCCTTTACCTGATATTTACTACAGTTCCTCTGTCTTCTCTACTTCTGCCCTCCTCCATTCAGCTTGCAGGCTCCTACACGTACATCTTTACCCAACCAGTTCATTCCTAACTTATCCTAACTGCAAGTACCCTTCTCCCATGTTTCCCCACCTCATTCTCACTACTTTCATGACTGTTACTTCCAACTTTTAAATAACATGAGTCCACCCCAGCTCTCTCTCCCGTACAGCAGTCAGTCTGAAAAGGAACGATGTCCCAGAACTCACCATCACCCAAAGGGACTGATGAAAAATATGATGCCATCATGGGAGAAGGTGCACGTTAAAAGCTTGAAAATATCCAGTTCCAGTTTTGTGTTCTGTCAATCCTTTTAGGCTTCCTGTCTACTGACATCACTTTATTTTTATCATCATAATCACTGCACCTATTTTCAAGCTCCAGCATGACACAGTTTGCCATTGTAACTACCTTGAACTAAGAACTTTTGATTTTAATGCAGCAATATAGTGTTCATAGAGGATCATTTCTATAACATCCTCAGTTTTTAATCTTAATTTTAATCTTACATGTATTCAATGGACAATACGGCAGTGTCATTTTTCACATGGACAACTGTTCATCAAGACCAAATATCTATATATGGACTACACTGACTGATCTTAATTGTGTATACATATGTGTGTTTTCTTTCGACCAATTCATTTGTCATAGTTTTAAGATTATGGTCCTTGTTGACTTTCAATTCACAATTTTTTAGACGCTACGTTCTATCTTAGCTGAAAATGACCATTCTTATTGGTTGAAACTAGTCCTAGTCTTAGTTACAAATACTGTATTGATTAGGTGGTTAATAAAACCCTTCATTAAGAAGTAAGGAAACTCTCCCTCCTGAGGTGAAATAAAGAGGGAAACTACTGGTTCTGTGGACTAATAACTCAACAAACTTAAACTAAGCTACACAGAGGAACAAGACTGATTTCAAGACGATAATTTCCGACTTGAAATGGATCACAAAAACTAGAATTAAGAAATGTGAGAACCTAGCAGAAGAGTGGAAGACAATGACACGCAATTACTTGTATGAAGAATTATGGCCTGAACATCGTTGGCTAGAGTGAAGCAAGATGGAGCATGTTTGAGGAGATGACCAGAGAGAATGGAGCTACATTTCTGTACTCGGGAAGAGCTGAGGACAATGGATTGGCCATTGACTGAGGAAAGGAAATAAAACCATCGAAAGAGAGGAGGCAGTGGTGCTGATTATTGTCTTTAAGAGGAAGTACAACTGGGCAACCATCCCCTACATAATACTAATCTGAGGGGAAAAAATGGGATGCCCAAAAATGTTGCAAAAAACGAAGGTATCAGTACAACAAAGGGAAGGGCCACAAAGGGCACGAAAATGAAAGACTCCTAGACCTCAAAAACCTAATACTGTCGGGAATGGAAAAGAAGAGCTGACCATGGGAGGCCGCATAGGATAGATGAAAGTGAGGAGCAATGCCAGACTCAACCCAATGGTCCCCCTTTAAGTCACCTCTTACGACAGGCAGGGGATACCCAGGACGTTATTCTACCTCCCGACCACCACACCCACAGGCGTAAAGAAAGAAAGAAAGAAAGAAAGAAAAAGGGAGACCTGAAGATCTGTCTACAATGAGGCAATGGAAGAAGGAAAGACCTGGTTGGTTGTAGCAGGACTAAATGGGGATAGTTTGTGTTCCACGAGAGATAACTGGAGTTAAGCCTAGTGATTACGAAGGACACTATCATCGCAATGCTGACAATACCATCGATGCCCTCCTAACCAACTGACCCAGTTCTACTCTCCCACTGCCCACAATGACTCCCACCCTACTTGACTTAGTAATTAGACACAAAAACGCAAGAAACTGTTACACATTACTTTTTAAAATCAATTTCATGTGTTCAGTTTGTTTCATTGGATTCATCATTTTTACGAGTTTAAAGAATGTTAGAATCTAAATTTTTACATAAGTTTACCCTACTTTTATTTATTACAGTGGAAGGTATTTTCTCTTCAGTTTTGACTTTTTTTTCCCACGTATATTCTGCTATAAATTAAATGTTGTTCTTTTTCCTAGATTTATTGATCTTACATTAGTTTTGACGGACTGAAAATTTAAAAGTTATATATTAACAGAGAATAAGGGATTGTGTTGTGAAGTGAAAAATACAGTGGATGGATCATGAACTCATCAATCAATCAATCAATCAATCAATCAATCAATCAATCAATCAATCAATCAATCAATCAATCAATCAATCAATCAATCAACCAATCAATCAAATCAATCACCACTGATCTGCATTTAGGGCAGTCACCCAGGTGGCAGATCCCATATCTGTTGTTTTCCTAGCTTTTCCTTAAATAATTGCAAAGAATTTGGAAATTTATTGAACATCTCCCTTGGTAAATTATTCTAATCCCTAACCCCCCTTCCTATAAATAAATTTTGCCCCAATTTGTCCTCTTGAATTCCAACTTTATCTTCATATTATGATCTACCCTACTTTTAAAAACATCACTCAAACTTATTTGTCTATTAATGTCATTCCACGCCATCTCTCCACTGACAGCTCGGAACGTACCACTAGTCGAGCAGCTCGTCTCCTTTCTCCAAAGTCTTCCCAGCCCAAACTTTGCAACATTTTCGTTCGAGAATTTTTGTTAGAGAATACAACAAGATATTGACCAATCCTGATCTCCCCATCCATGAAGATGTTAACGTCAGATTCAGCCACCTCAAATCAAGATCTCCTCCGATTCAAACAGCACAGGAACTTGTTAGGAGGGATTTCAACCCAAAAGATGATTGGCAACAAGAGTGGAACAGCATAGCTCCGACTCAATGGCAGACATTGTTCAATTATAAGAATCTTCCAGCTGGCTTTGATTTTCCCCGCAAGACATGGGTAGCCCACAACAGAGTCCATACTAACCATGGGAGATGCGGATCAATGATGTTTAAGTGGGATGTGAGATCTTCCCCAGCCTGTGATCGTGGTGCAGTTAAGCAGACTATCGACCATACTGTCACCGAATGCGTTGGAAGGGCATTCGTTGGATCCATGCAGGACTTTGTGGTGGTTTCTACTGAGGCCAAACGATGGCTAAAGAATTTAGATCTAACTCTTTGAACCCATTTGCTTGCATGATTGTTTTCGCTGTTATAATGTGTATATTTTGATATTCATCATAATCATCATTTCTTCGCTCCAGCATGCGAATATTAATTGTGCTTACTGTTCATGTATATTGTTTTGTGTATGTCACGATACGCTAATAATAATAATAATATTTTCATAACACTACTCTTTTGCCAGAAATCACCCAGAACAAATTTGGATTTCTTTTTTTAAATTCTCGAATCTAGTAATCCTGGTGTGTATCCCATAAACTGGAAGCATACTCTAGTTGGGGCCTTACCAGAGACCTATATGCCCTCTTCTTTACATCCTTTTTTTTTTTTTTTTTGCTAGGGGCTTTACGTCGCACCGACACAGATAGGTCTTATGGCGACGATGGGATAGGAAAGGCCTAGGAGTTGGAAGGAAGCGGCCGTGGCCTTAATTAAGGTACAGCCCCAGCATTTGCCTGGTGTGAAAATGGGAAACCAC
This sequence comes from Anabrus simplex, assembly GCF_040414725.1. Lineage (NCBI taxonomy): Eukaryota > Metazoa > Arthropoda > Insecta > Orthoptera > Tettigoniidae > Anabrus > Anabrus simplex. Next base: position 731,511,481 of record NC_090265.1, read on the forward strand.
GGAAAACCATCTTCAGGGCTGCCGATAGTGGGATTCGAACCTACTATCTCCCGGATGCAAGCTCACAGCCGCGCGCCTCTACGCGCACGGCCAACTCGCCCGGTTCTTTACATCCTTACTACAACTGCTAAATACCCTCATAACCATGTGGAGAGATCTGTACCATTTATTTACAATTCTGTTTGATCTGTATCGTGGCAGATAATTATGTTTGCGTGTACACATTGAACTCGTATTACTTGTTCATGTTTAAGTAATTTGGGTAAGACTTCAGTATCTGCTCCGAGGCATAAATTAACATTATAGTGAAGGTAAATGATGCAAATCTTACCACATATTATTTGCAGGAGCATGATATGTTCATTACAAATATCAATAGGCCTACCAATCCACCTCTACAAATATATTTACTTTTATAGTAAAATATGAGAAGTCATGAGATATTTTCCACATTTCATGGGTGAAGATCCACTGCCCCAATAGCACATTACTGGAGGGCGTGCAGGTTCATTAAGGGGAAAATCATGCAAAAATGATGTGAAATGATACCTTAAGTAAGAGTAGGGTTGCCAGGTGTCCCATATTATACAGGATTTACCGTACTTGAGGGTCTGAAGTACTGTCCCGTTTTAACAACATATAGGATGCCCTTTGTTACCATATTAAAGGGGGGACGTACACCAATGAACATGCAAAAATGGGGTGTAATAAACTTTCTTTCCTGCAGCAATGGAAATGAATACTAAAAGGAAAATTAGTATGACAAACACATTTTTCCTTAATAATATGCCTACATATTTAGAAATCATATAAACCTATGCCATTATATATAATTAATTATTCAAAATAGCAGTGTATCATGGCCGCTATTTTGCCATTTTCCCTGATAATTTACAAACACATGAATATTTTTCTATGATTCTTTTTTTTTTTAATGATCAGTAATGTTATAGCTACAACATATACTACAATCAGTGAAGTACATCAAGTCTAAATATTTTTTCATGAAGTTATTTTCAGGTAGGTAGTGAATTGTTTCATTAATTTTCATTCAAAATTTGTTTAAAAACTTAACAAATGAAGCTACTTCAATAATTCTAGTATACCTTCTTCTTGTCTATGAAATATACATGCAAAATTCTTTAAAACTTTCAGAGTTACCAGGGAAACGGTTCTGAAAAACAGAAAAGTTAAGGGGAACTAGCAGCAAACTTACCAATAAACAGCTTGCTTGGGTAACAGAGCTTCACATTTTTGGTCACAACTCCAAAAGTATTGGAGATATCAACAAAACGTTTGCAATGTTATAAAGAGAAAAGTTCAATTTTAAATCAAAATGAAAAAAAAAAAAAAATCACATTTTTGGTCGGTCAAAGGTGTTGGTCCTCCGTTAAACAACTCACTTCTGATCTATTTACAGTAGCATTTCAGATAATTATTCTTCATCAAGCTACTCTACACAATGGATGAATTTTTTCTCTAAACTTAACTTAGATGCTGTTACAAATATACTTATCTTATGTTCTAAGTATACCTGGTTTGAATGAATATTTGAAAGAGTTTTTTGAATTCTTAAAAACAAGTGGAATGATGAAAGGAATAGATGTTCAGCAACTGTGATAAAGTTCAGAAATTCAAGCCTTGCTTAATTTCCATCATTGTTGTCAGAAATGTCATGACTTGATTAAGAGAGCGGCATTACTGAACAAGGCTAAAGGTGAAGAAAATACGGATTTAAAACTTTTTTAGTAGAAAATTATACAGCAAAATACTGTAATAAAATTTGTGTCTACAATGCATTTATAGTACAGTACATTAGATCACAAAAATTTATGGATTGAGATTTCCACTTTCGGAAGTGCACACGGCCCTGAGGTTCACCCAGTGTCCACCAAAAATGAGTACCAGGTAAACTCCTGGCGGCCGGGCATGCAGCTAACGACTCTACCCCATCAAGTGCCGAGATTAAATATAGTGGAAGTGTTTACATTCCACCCCCCACACCCACGGGCCTTCATGGCCTGTACGGAGATGATTTTACTTTGCTTTACATTACATCACAGTGTTTTCTTGAGAAAATGATGTTATAACCTGTCCCTTATTGGCATTTCCTAAACCTGGCAACCCTAGGTAGGAGAGACGAGACACTTTACTTCATGCTTGCCAGGGACCAACCAACCCACCCCTAGAAGTATTTTTACTTACATAGAAAAATGAAACCAGAGACTATCTCAATCAGGAAAATGTGATCAATTTCTGTGTTCCCATTGGCCAGAGTAGCTTGCTATTGTTTTCAACAGAGCCTACATCATGTGTGGTTATACGATTGCCACATTCTGTGGAAATAACGAAACCGTGAAATTTGAAATTGTCACGGGTGTGCCGGATTTATCCACGACGTGAACAAACTAAGTATTTTTTTTACAATTGGCTTTACAGTCCGTCACACCGACACAGACAGTTCTTATGGCGACTATGGTACAGGCAAGGGCTAGGGGTGGAAAGGAAGTGACCGTGGCCTTAACTAAGGTACAGCCCCAGCATTTGCCACGTGTGAAAATGGGAAACCATGGAAAACCATATTCAGGGCAGCGAACAGTGGGGTTCGAACCCACTATCTCCCAGACGCAACTGATAGCTGTCCTACGTTATCAACTAGTATGTGGAGGTGTGAAAGTGAACCTTGAACGAACTCAGATATGCGATGAAGACGTTAACATGTGTTATTATCGCCATAATTTAGAACTGTACATATCTTAAATAGTGTACATAATATATTTAATCTAATGTATTGCTATATTGATATTTTTATGTTCATGATACATTTAGCAGCTGAAGATGATCAAAACAGATCGAAACTCATACTGTACTTTCAAACGTAAATACATATCATTAACACTATACAAGTATTGATTAGGTGGAGAACCCCAAATCTATAACTGTGAACAGCTCATAGCTGTGCGCCTTTAATCACATGGCCAACTCGCTCAGTAACATATTAAGTACAGAAGGAGTGAAATTCACTGACCTTTTAGACAGATCAATGTTCTTGTCACTAGCCAATACTGTACCAGGAAATACTAAGAGGCCTGCAGACCACTTCCTGACTCTAACCTGGGTTCTTAAAAACACTGTGGAGAGGTTTGGAAGCAAGTTCAGTCTTCTGTCATGAAATCGAGTGATTAGAAATTGTATACCACCACCTCTCCTACCCTGCCTGCGAATATTCTGATAGTGGTTTGTTTTATGAAAATGTACAAATTTATAAACACTAACCAGAAGGAAAATGGAAGAGGTCCGACACTTCGAAAAAATGCTTGTATCGGAGAAAAAAAAAAGAAAAAAAAAAGCCTCGCGAAACTAAGACTGTTGGGTTTGGAAAACATCAAGAGTCGACCAAGGGAGGTTGGATAGGAAAGATGAAAGCGAAGAGTCTGGCATTACGGAAAGCAATGCCAGACTCAGCTAGGGGAAGAGAAGACACCAAACTACACTCCCAAGTCGAGAGACCGTGGTCCCCCTTTTGCTCACCTCTTATGACAGGCAGGGGATAGCATGGATGCATTCTGCCACCCCCACCCACAGGGGTGGTCTGGACACTGCTACAAAGTGACAAACACAAAAGATCCACTCGCACCAAAGATAGACCGATCGCAACCAGCTCACGTCATGACAGTTTCAAACTTTGCTGTTTTCTTTCTCCAAATGTGGCAGCTCTGCGGCTCTATTGGAGACAACATGAATATTGCCTTCATCACACCTGGCAACAGCAACAAGGAAAAAGGTTGCATTTCCCTGTTTTATACTGTTTCAATTCTAATTCTTCTAAAATTTATAATTAAAAATACTTCTTGGAGTATGCTACATCAGGTATCATAAAACATCTTCCTTCAACGATTTCAAATATGCAGGATGAGTACTAAAACACTCCCAAACTTTATAAGCCTAATATGTATCAAAATATTGTTCCAAACCTGGTGAAATATAGCACTATAAACTGTTGGATAGAGCCTTCATTTTCATTCACCCAGCCATTTTGTTATCCGACCAAGCATCCGGTCCTGAGCAGGCCGGTTAAGAAGACGTCATCCACTGTATGTTAGTTATTAGGTAATCACAGCTGGTACGTCAATTTCCAGCACTTGCGGTTTAACTGACAGTGTCAGGTCCCAAAGTTAATGGCATGGTGTACAGTGCATGCCATATACATAAATTTAAAACCTGCACCCATAAAATTACATTTCATGCTCTGTTCACTAAACAATTCCTCCCAAAATATATACATATATATATATATATTTTTTTTTTTTTGTAAGTCCACAAAAATTAGTAAGATTGGTAGGCTAAATAAGCTAGTGTTCAATTCACCTAAATGGAATAGCACTCACTAAATTTACACACACCTTCAAAGAATTCTTCACCATTTCTGATAATCTGGAGTTTGGCACAGACACTGCAGTGTCATAAACAGAAACAATAACACTCTCAGCTGACAGACTGTCTGGGTTAACAACCCAACAGGCAGGGAAATCTCTCTTGAGAAAATTTTCTGCTTCAAGCACATGTTCCTCCACAACAGCTTCCATAGTGATCTTTGTGCAGTAAACGTCATTGTCTATGATCGGATACGAACCAAAGGTAACATCTTTTTTGAAAGTTTCAACAGCACGATTTAGGCAAGGAACAAGTTCAGTCTCTCCTTTGTTAAAATACAAACAACGAACATAAAACTTTCTATTATCAAGATTGCTGAATAGATGTTCAAGCTGACTAAAGGCATACTGAAGCTGGTTGGGAAGACCTGCGAAAATATACACATTCGATACACGTACAGTTGGCATATCATAAAAAGTAAACGAGCTCTTCCGTCTTTTGGTTGTATCTCTAGGGTATATCAAAGTAGCAGATTCAGGTATCATTGCCATCTTTAGAGCAGGATTTTCTATAACATCGGTAGTACTCCCATGAAAAAACATGCCGATAAATTCGGCAATTTCTTTATTGAGAACAAGAGGAGTGTTAAATGCTTTCGCTGTAGCTTCGTACGTCACATCATCGTGGGTAGGACCAATACCGCCACTCGTTAAAACAATGTCATATTTTTTTGAGAAGATCGATGTTTCTGAAGCTATTACATCGACATCATCTGGTACCACAGATATCTTGCATAATTTCACCCCTAACGCGTGAAGGCGTTTGCTCATAAACGGCGAATTTGTATCAACTGTTTGACCCTTTAAAATCTCGTCACCAATAACAATGATACCGGCTGTATGACTGGGCATAGCTGTACACTGCAATGAATAAGATATTGAAAAACTTAAACACACTTTAACAGGAGATTCTTCCACACTTAATCAAATCACATGGGTCAAATGAAGTGTTCTGAAAGGTTAGAGTGCTGCAGCAGAGATTGTGTACTCGACGTCGGTGCTATCTGGTCTGAAATGTAAACATACTTACACTACAATCTATTGTCTGTTACGCAAACACGTGCATTTCTGCCACGTTCTACCAACAAGAAGAGCGTTAAGCAAGTTAATCCACCATCACACCACTGGGAACACGAAATGAGTGCGGTACAATGCCAACCACAGAATACCAAAGAGAATGACAGAATACTAACCAAACAGTATGTGACGATATTAATCAGTAAACTGCCCCCGTGCACGCGTAACAACAGCTGATCGGTATACAATGTTGCCAGAGCGTGTCCCAGTAAAAGATAATAAATAAAATTTTGGAATTATAACGAGTATCAGTACGCCCAAATTTTATCGTTATTTGCTTTACACTACAGACATATATATTGTTTAGTTAGTTAGCCTATTGTTCTTATAACAAAAGAAACTGAACCGTGTAATTATATCGTTGCCTACGCTGTATTATAACGTAGGCAACGAATTTTACGAAGGTTGGTGCCGATATCTTTGACAACCCACTTTACAACCGACCTACTGTACAGTAAACGTGGGAATCAATTGGTCATGTTCTCTTTAATCAATACAATGGCAAACATATGTTTAATTTTCCGTGCCAGTTTAACGTTATTCGGGCGCATAGGACCGAGTATGAACAGTCGGGAATCCATTCTTGAACATCGATTTTACCCAGGGGTGAGGCCAGTGGAGGTGTTACTGGGGGGTTAGAACTCCCGCCCCCATGGAAATGTTACAAAATAAATTAAATAGAAACTGGGAATAAACAAGTGAAAGTAAACTCAACGGGTTGGTTGTTTTGAACATTCACGGAAACATGACTGTAATCTGTTTTTAAGAAGCCTCGAAAGTTGGATTTTAGATTGCAATCTTAACATACTATTCACTGTAAAACTTGATCATATTATTCTTGTTCTGTATTTTAATGTAATATTTTGTAATGTACCGGTACTGCAATTTGATTATCAACATAATTCACTTGTATCAGGTCCTTATAACGACACCCATGCATGTGCGCACCCGGTGGTCACGGCCCACCATACACGCACAAGCACCTACATTATCATCATTTTGCAACTACCCCCCCCCCCTCCTTCCCAAATCGCTACTGATTTTACCACCAATGGATGGTAAAGTAAACCGTACGCATTCGAACCCCTGAGAATATCGTTGGCTATAAGCTGACATTTGAAAGATCCTTAATGCAAGAGACCCAGAGCTGAGGTCATGGGGAGTCAACTTGAGAAATTTTAAATTAATTAAATCTATTATGAAATAAAGCATAGAGAAAATTAAATAATTTAATTTAACGTGTAAGAATATAGCTAACAAATTTAATGAAAAAAGTTGTCTTAATTGGGTGAGATATATGGATTGTTTATTTTTACTACATGTCAGTTACGGTATTTAGGCCTACTCTCCGGACCAACTTATGAATTTCTAACCTTCAACTAACGTGGTGCGGTAGTGTTTTGCACTGTTGCTATTTACGCACTTCCCCGTCCATTATTGGAGCTAAGATAAGGTAAGGGTGTATTCTGCCCGAAGGTAGGTCCGAACCTCCGAAGTGTGCCTGAGCCGGAGTTACGTGCGGTAGGGTGGCCAGTTCCTTTCCGCTCCTCCATTCCCTTAGCCCAACCGTCGGCTGTCCTGAGAATGGTTTTCCGTGGTTTTCCATTCTCCTGCACTAAGACGAATGCCGGGACGGTTCTTAGTATAAACCACGGCCGCCAATCCCCTCACCTTCTCCGAGCATCTCCTTCACCGTAACAAATCTCCCGGCCTGAGAGACGGCGTTACCGTCTAAGAGGTCCGCCTCCCCCTTTGAGGGAGGAATGAAAACGTTTTTAGTACGGTACTAATAGTAGTGGTGTAAATTTTCAGCCGCTCCTGTAGTTTTCGTTTCCCTTCATTTTCAGGGCTTCAACTTGACCGTACGGACAGTATGTTGAAGACCAGAATTTTGAAAAAGCTCTTCTCAGGTGCACAGAAGAATAACATTCAACGAAAGAGTTGCTGAATGAAGGAAACATCTGACAGGTTTTCAGTTACCACGTCGTTTAACGCAACGCTTGCTCGATCCGGTGACTTCCGTGGTCGATATGGAGTTGCGCGATAATTATCACGTTTCCATGGGGAATTCAAATCGATTTGAATACGCTTTCCGTATCGAATACCTCATGGAAAAGGGGACTCAGTTCGTATTGAGTCTCAAACTCGATCCTATTAGAAAGTGGGATCGAATCGTACTCAATACGGATATAGTATCATGGAAACCCGGAACGTACGGTATTGAAATCGACTTGAAAATGCTACGGATGGTCAATCGTAGTTTGTTTATCCAAGTCGGTCGTGGTTTATTATATGCTTCCTGTGATTTCGTTTATGTTCGGTTGATTTCAGCTTGTATGTATGTTTAGTCCTCAGCCCGAAGGCTGGTTGGATCCTCAACAGCTCCGCCATCAGCTGTCATAGATGGCCTAGGCATCACTGAAGAGGCGTACTAGGGAAATGAGGAGTGAGGTAGTTTCCCGTTGCTTTCCTCACCGAGCCAGAAGTTGCTATTACATATCAGTCTGCCAAGCCCACTGAAATGCATGCAACAACCTACCCTATGAGCAATATTTTCACACCATTCATAGCAGGGACTGGCTGCAGAAGGAATGGCATTACTAGCATCACTCATACCTCAGTCACTTTCATGTTGTCAAAGCCAAGGATAAAGCTGAGACAGATCAATGAAAGTAACAAGATTGCTTTAGCCCATACCAGAAGACGTAGTGCACTGTAAACACTAGGTCCCGCCTACTGCTCCTTATATATCTTATCACGTGAGTATTAGTAGGCTGTACATAAAACAAGTTTGTATCAGACTTTAAATTCACCGAGCTCGATAGCTACAGTCGCTTAAGTGCGGTCAGTATTCAGTATTCGGGAGATAGTAGGTTCGAATCCCACTGTCGGCAGCCCTGAAAATGGTTTTCCGTGGTTTCCCATTTTCACACCAGACAAATGCCGGGGCCGTACCTTAATTAAGGCCACGGCTACTTCCTTCCCACTTCTAGCCCTTTCCTGTCCCATCGTCGCCATAAGACCTATCTGTGTCGGTGCGACGTAAAGCAACTAGCAAAAAAAAGAAGACAGACTTTAAATTCCTTTGTAATAATGCGCGAGGACTTCTTTATTTACTCTATTTTGGTTACGGTTGGCCCTTGCTGTCAAACGCTACATGACGAATTATTCTCGCACGGCCTCGCACGATCTCTTAAGGGCCGTCCACACGCGCAGTCTTTAGTTCGAGCATACTTGTGCGGCATAGTTTGCGCAGAACCGATTGTTGACTGCGGAGCGTCCACACAGCACGAGTAAATTTGCACAAACTTCAGTACGGTATGACAAAGTTCGCCTTTGGAGTAGGTGCTATCACAGCAATGTGGCCAAGTGACGATTTACTTTTGCTACAGTTTTTTTATTTTTTTTATTTTTAATTACTGTTTGCTGCTGAAGAAGAAGAGAAGTAAGCGTTGTAGATCGAAGTGGAGCAAAAAATGGCTATTAAAAAGATATATATATATATTCACATGTAAATTTAATGAACAACTTAAAAGAAGATCCAGATGACTGGCGTAATTATTTAAGAATGGACGAAACCGCATATACCGAATTGCTTCGTTTGGTAACGCCTCTAATTGAACATCAAAATACTGTGATGCGCGTATCTATATCTCCACACGAAAGACTGAGCTTCCTAGCTACAGGGAGATCGTATAGAGACTTGAGATTTACGGTGGCAATTTCTTATCAAGCTTTATCTATAATAATTCCGCACACATGTCGGGCCATTTTTGCGAAAGATTAATAATTAACTTTTCACAAAATCGGCAACGCTGTTACGCACAGCACTGTCTAAATCGTTACTGTTCATGGTGGTTGTACTGGAAGACTGAGTATAACACGGCATTTCTGGTGAATAATTTATCGTGGTGTACGAAGGTATGTTGTGTGGATTATGCAATGACACTGGCGAGATAGACGGCAGAGAAATGTTATAAGCAGGCACATTTGGAGGCATCTGCCTCGTAGGTAAATATACACAACAATTTCTCTTTAGGTTCCCTAATTATGCTTGAAAAATAGCCTCATTAATTATTTTTTCCACATAAATGCGTTGATCATTCGGTAGATGCTGACGCTTATGAGCAATATTTCGGCTATAAATGTCGTGTTGATCTTCAGCTCTTCTTTCCGTCAATTGTTTTCCAATACAAGTTAGTATGCTGTTTACTTCTGTTTTTCTCTTCCTCTTGAGCTGTCTGGGCGGTGAGGGCGTGCTCGGAGTGGGAGATAACACGCCTAGGTCAGAAGGTGGACGATCCGGTACAGAATTGCTTGCTGATGATTGTGATGATGGCCGAGGCTCTGGGGTAGAGTAATTCGTTATTGAATCTGTGTCACTTTCATCCTGAACTTTTTTTTTTTCTTTTAGGTTCCAAAGTCGCAAGAGGAACGGAGAAAAATAGCACTAGAATTTGAGAATAGATGGAATGGAATGGTGCCGTTGATGGTAAACACGTCATGATTGTACCGCCGCCAGAGAGTGATTCATATTTTTACAATTATAAAGGATTCCATAGTATGGTACTGATGACAGTTGTCAGTGTAAATTATGAATTCATTATATGTGAATTTGGTGTGAATGGAAACAGTTCCGACGGAGGTGTAATTGAACAAACAGTGGTTTACAATAAACTGAAAAATAATTATGTATTCCTGGTCCGCAACGGCCGAATCATTCAGATAAAATCCTCAACTATGTGTTTGTAGGCGACGAAGCATTTGCCTTGACTTCAAATTGTTTAAGGCCTTTCAATCAAAGATAGTTAACAAATGAGCGTAGAATATTCAGTTATCGTTTATCAAGAGCAAGGCGCACTGCAGAAAATGCGTTTGGCATATTGGTATCTAGATTTAGAATTTTTCATGGGAGTATTAATTTGAAACTTGAAAGTATAGAAATTGTAGTTATGGCGTGCTGTGTGCTTCATAACTTTTTAAGAAGAACATTTTCAACCACATACACACCAGTCGGAAGCTTGTACTCTGAAGACACTATATTAGGCTCTCTGACATTAGGGTTAAGAACAAGTGATACTAATCTAGCTGATATAGAAAGAGGACATTATAAAAACAGTTCCAGGGATGCCGAGGAGACTAGAGAAGAGTGTTTAGCTTATTACAATAATGAAGGCAGTGTTCCCTGGCAGAGCAGAATGTGTAATGTAAATAATATATGAATATCTTGAATAGTGAAGACAGTGTTTACCGACCGAGTGAACTGTGTGAAATGCAGTAACAAACTTATTAAAAAAGTACTTTGTTACAACCCGTACTTCAAAAAATGTTTCTTCAAAATTGGAGATCGGTATTCAAGGGGTTTCTTGGTCATCTACAAACTGCAGTAGATTGTAGTACCACAAGGTAGGTATTATCCGCACACTTTATCTTGGTGCATTTACACCCTAGTGCTGAATCGGTCGACCTCGGCGATCTTCGAGATTCGTACTGGCAACCTTTGAAACACAAACTATGAATCGCTTAAGCATCGTTGTGCGACATCTGGCGTACACTTTACATACTAGTACTGTTGTTGTTCACACAACAAAGCCAAAGTATAGAATTCATGCTAGGAACAAGATTCGCATCGAGAAATGTTTTATAATGTTATATAATGTGTATGTGACATAGTTGTTGGCTTAAGATGATAAAGGTTTAGAAATTTCATATCGATCGATCATATTCTCGATTCAATTCAGATTTCATTTTCATTCAGTTGGCAGCACTATCGATACCGGGACAGCTCCCTCCTTACTCCTCAACCCCGTACACAAATGCAACAAGATAGTGTGCGGATAATACATAAACGTCTTCTGTGCTGCTACCTGACTTCAGTGAGTCTTTGACTTTCTTCTTTTCTCTGCGGTAGGAACTACGCAATGAATTGACTTTCTTTGTTACTGAATCTCTGTCGGCGCTTGGTTTTACTATAAAGATAAAAAGGGGAAGAAATGTTAGCAGTGACCACCAGCCTACTGTAAACATTTCACAGAAGTGAAGTGATTAGAAAAACGTCCTATAATGAATTCACGGATAGATAGATGTTCTAAAAACTATTTCTTCCTTGTACTATTTTACTTCAATATATGCCGCACACTTTATATAACTGAAAATGTGTACCGGTAACAAAACTAAAGTTAACTTATATTTTATGTACACCATTTCTAAAACTGAATATTACAAAAACACATTTGACTGTTCATTCTGAATATATAACATGAAAAGAATCCTACTTACCTCTTTTAGTTTTTCTACCATTTTGCCGTATGCAGCATTCTTTTTATTCCTGTCAGAATACTTCTTGGATTTTACTTTCCAAAGACGTGGCAGAGACTTGTAGAGCTCGATGAATTCCGCAACAAACTACCCGCACTGGAAAGTATTTCGAGTTTTAAAGCGCGGCTTGAGCTAACGTGTCTATACGCACAAACTTCACTGCACACACTTAGTTTGCGCAAGTAAAATCTTTGGGGCTTACGCAGGCCGCGCTTCTTGGCTTGCACGAGCTACCGTCTTCCCGTCCATACGTACAAGCTTTTCGCTGCAAACCGGTTTGCGCAAGTAAGCGCGAAGTAAAGCCTGTGTGTGTGGACGGCCCATTACTCTACGAGTGTCAAGACTATCGTATTCAAATCGATCTGATTATGGATTGAATCTTACATGGAAACAGGTAACGTATTGAGTACGGAAAGCGTATTCAAATCGATTTCAATCCCCATGGAAACGTGGTAAATGTATGGATCCTCTGGCATGTTTCAAGATCTCTGGCGTAACGGATCGGCATGCCTCGGTGATGAGCTGTCTAAGGTAACAAGGACTGACCGATTCTTGTGCATACACCAGTTGTTTTACATGGACCCATAGAAAAAATCCAGGAGTGCAAGATCAAGAGATTTTGCGGGCCAGGAGACAAGTCCTCCCCCTTCCTATCCATTTATCAGGAAATGGTTCCGGACGACCACCGCCGCATGTGGTGGAGCTCCGTCATGTTGAAACCACATCCTGCAGCGGTCAAGGAGTGGCACATGTTTCAAGAACGGTGGTAGTTCATCTTGGAGAAATCGCACATAGCGTTCTTCCGTGAGAAGTCCCTCATAGAAATGTGGACCAATGAAGTGATCACCCACAATGCCACACCATACGTTCACGCCCCACTGTAACTGAAAAACTGCCTGCCGTAACTAATCGGAATTATCCACGTTCCAGTAATGCATTTTATGGTGATTAACGGTTCTACTGTTGTGGAACCGCACTTCGTCCGTAAATAAGATGGTCGCTAAAAAGGCAGAATCAATGTCCACATGCTGCAGCTTCCATTGACAAAACGCCACTTGTGCTTCGAAGTCATCACCATGGAGATCCTAGGTGGTACGGGTGAAACCGCTGGGAATGCAATATCCGCATAACAGGCGGCCGGCTGATGTTTTTCTACTATGCAATGGCCCGTGTGCTAGTGTGAGGGTTATGCCGGATAGCGACCAAGACAACCCCGTTATTGTGAGCAGACGTCACGGTATGATCTCAAACAGGCCTGCATGTCCTTCCTAGCGACGTAGTAACCCGCAGGCGTATTTCCATATTTCGAAATCCCATGTCTGTCTGTTGTCGTCTATCCGGATAGCGTTCTTGATACTGGCGTTGTGTCTGGTATGCTTTCTGTCTAGCTTACCCACTGATGAGTAATATATCCACATACTCGTCGCTGTAATACATCACGAGACAGTGAATAAACTTTGTGTTGTGTTGTGAGGTTGGTGGATGCAGAGTGGGTCTCGGCCCACAAGTGGCCACGGCTGGTCCGTGGTGTACCAGTTCTGCACTCCGACCGGCCAACCGAGCAGAGGAGGAGTGGTCACGGCTCCACCATGTCTCTACGTTTCTGCATTCGGGAGACAGGACAGGGCTGGACCTCACAGCTGGACTCAGCCGTCGGCTGTGCTGAGAATGGTTTTCCGTGATTTTCCATTCTCCTGCACTAAGGCGAATACCAGGACAGTTCCTAGCATAGGCCATGGCCACCAACCCCCCCCCCCCTCACTTTCTCCGAGTATCTCCTTCATCGTAACAAATCTCCCGGCCTGAGAGACGGCGTCACCGTCTAGAGGCCCATCACCCCCTTCAGGGGAGAAATGATAACTTTGTAGTAGTAGTTTTTATTTATTTACTATTATTATTATTTCCCCCCAGATATACAGTATTTCCTTCCTTAGTGATCCTTAATGGAGAGAAATAATATTTCCCAACCTAGGCGAACACCTTCAACTTTACTCTCCTAGATAAATAATAATGTGATGACAATAATAAACATAATAATAGATAAGAGTACTAGTGTAACCTAAACAGTAAATTAAATTAAATTATATGGTCCACCGGCGACCCGATAGACCTGATAATACATGAGCTGTCAAATAACCTAACAAAGGTAAGTTAATTGGTATAGTGGACCCTTCCCGCAGTGATCACTGAGTGGTGGGGCGTGGTACTTACCAGCTGTTCGGCGATTGTCAGAGATTCGCGAGGCTGCTCGCAAGTGTAGTAGGAGTTTGGTATAAAGGGATAATTGCTCCCCCTCCCCTGCAGTGCTAACTGCTGGCTGGAGCCTGAAGGTTAACAGAAGAATAACTGTAGAGTGACTAGTGGGCCCTCCCCGCCGTGATCACTGTACGGTAGAGTCTGTTGAATACCATAAAATCGGCGATTGCCATGGAATCGCGAGGCTACTCACGATAATAGAAATGGCAACTCAGCAACAGGAGGTTTAGAGACCTCCACCTCCTTTCTGGCTGAATCTCGCGAACCTCGCACATTCCGTAACTACTGCCTTCCACACTCGCTGACCTACTCCCGGTTCGCTGATTCAGCCAAAGCTAATCTGCTGCATTAGTGTGCCGTAATTTCCTCGCTTATCAGTTCCTTATAAACTGCTTCACTCCACACAATATACATACAATAAAATAGCATTATTTAATTTACTATTCCTACTTATACCCACTATAACTATCCATCATCAGCCAAAATAACTCAATCTCTTGTTATATCACAATTATATATCCACCAGACATATCTCGAACTCCCCTGTAATTCCTCCCAATCACCTCATCATTACCTCTCATATCAATCAGACGTAAATCACCAATCACCCTCTTATACTTACAGACCCAAACAAACTCTACATTTCAAATTATCATCCAACTCCTCAACTAGTTTCTCTACCCTTCAAATTGCTCATAGCCAAATTCCACACTTAAAATTCCAATCACATATCCATCAATTATTACCATACCATATCTATAAAACAATCACTCTTTTCTCCACCATACCACCAAGTCTGTCTCTTACAAGTAACAAAACCTCAACCACCAACCACATCATCACTACCACTCTTTTTGGTATATGTGTGGAAACACTATACATTTCAAATACAATATCTCTTACCAAACATATACGACTCATACTCACGTTGATCATCTCTCTAAACATCATCTCGCTATTCACTTCTAATACACCAAATTCGCTACTTCAATACTCTTATCTCAAATATAAGTGACAATCACACTCCACCATCCAACATTATCTTAATTTCAATTAAAACCACCAACAGCTTGCTTACTATTGAACGCTCTCCCATATACCATATCAAGATCACGCAACCAATCGTATACAATAAAATCAATACCTGGGCATATCAAACACGCCCCACCCTCGACCAACTTTAATCCTACATCATGTACTATCTTTACTTAGCTTTTGACTCCTAGTTACCATACCTTCTTCATTTCTATCTTCCCCCATAAATCTTTTAAGCTCACACTTCGCCCTTTGTGTAGAGCCTTGCTTTTGTTAACTTTCTCACTCTGAACAAGACATTCACTCATACTAGGGCTTGAACCGCCCTCAACACCGTTCACCCCTCTTAATTCACTATTCACTACTCTCCGCTCAAACCTGTCACACTCC
Source organism: Anabrus simplex (assembly GCF_040414725.1). Classification (NCBI taxonomy): domain Eukaryota; kingdom Metazoa; phylum Arthropoda; class Insecta; order Orthoptera; family Tettigoniidae; genus Anabrus; species Anabrus simplex. Next base: position 731,526,990 of record NC_090265.1, read on the forward strand.
ATACGTATTTCTCTGCCAACTTCCCTGGCCCACCTTTTCCTTTTCTCACTGTCAGACCAAAACTTTTCGAAGCTCTGTCCTCTTCTCTTTCTTTCCTCCTCAGTAACTGCCACATTAGTATCACTCAACTCACTGCTTCTCTTCCTTCTGCCCATTTCATCATGCCCGTCTTCTTCGCCGCTACATCTCTCAGTCGGTGCTCCACTCCTTATACTAAGCATGCCCTCGCCGGCCCTACTCGTTTCGTTCTTATTTAAATCCTCCTCCATAGACAAAAGTTTCGACTCTCCCCACTTTCGAGTCCATTTTCCATTGGACACCACCCGAACTTGGCCCCTAATATGAGCTCTCAATCCTTGTAGTTTTGCCCTAATCATATGTTTCTTCAAAATTTTGATATTTCTATTCCCATCTCTTCCGCAGTCTCTCTTAATCCACATTTTCTCTTTCTGCAGGTTTCCGGCGTTTCTGATTACTACATCCGCCATCAGTGAGGATAGCAACGTGACCTTTATAGGTCTGCACCCCCTCAGCCTGCCTATCCTCTTCACGTCGACTATATTGACCTCAGTGAAGTTGATTTTTCTTTGTATTACATCTACCACCTTGTATATTATGTCCACTTTAGTCCCTGCCTTCTCTTCTTGTACTCCATAAATAAAAATGGCTTTCTTCATGCTTTCATGTCTGTAGGCTTCTTCTACTTCTTCAAATGTATTACCTCCTCTTTCATATTTTTTATTTTATCCTTTAGAAAAACTACATCTCTCTCACCGCTTTCCATTTTACCTTTGGCTTCATTCGTGTTTTCCGGATCCACCGTCTCGTCATTTCATGCTCCTTAACTTGCTCTTGTGTCATCCGTTTTAACTGCTCAAACGGACAGAGTTCCTCTACTACCTCCTTAACCACTTTCCTTATTACTTCAATGTCCTCCCAATTTATGTTGCCATTGCTCTGCTGGCCTGGATTTTCTTCCACACCACCAATAACCAGCAGGACAGTGACCACCACTGCCACCATGAGCATCTCGCCTTTCAATCTCATCCTTAATCTGACTTCCTTACATTTTGCTGTTCCATTCTTCTTACTTCCCTGCCATCTACATATGATGGCCCTATATTGTTCAACGCTGATTATTTTCCTTGTAACACTCAGTGCGACCTGACCGCTCCACACTCCTACTCCACTCACCCGGCACACTACGCACAACACGTCTGTTCTCTTCGCTCGCCTTAGCTAGACTGTGTTGTTGTAGTGGGTTGTTGTAGTGTAGTGTTGTGTTGTGACTTGCCTCGAAGGACGGAAGTTCGCTCAGCCAAATCCTACCTGCCATCGCATGTTGTTATCGTTCCAATGGGGCACGTTTTGCCTTACGTGTGGACTACGAAGCTTGGAACATGTACGGCGTAGCTAACTAGTTGCCTGTATCCTAGGCGGAGACCATAATCTCCTCACCCTCGTCGAACCCAGCTCCACACCCTATGCCACGACACATACGGCACTTCGCAGAGCCTAATAAAAATCAGTCTATAGAAACTAGCAAGTATGCAACCTTACAACATTCCCGGCAATACTTGCGTGGGATTCGAACCATCGAGCACTGTCTCCTATCGGATCTCCGACCGCGCCCTTGCCATGTGAGCTACTGAGAGGCTGCACATGAAGTGAGCAGTTCGTAACTTATATAATACCTGCTCATGGTCTTTGCGTGCGCGTCCTGTTGTAAGGTACGTGTTCTTTACATCTCTGCTCGTTTTATGGGTTCATTCGGGTTACCCATGATGAATTAATAGTGATGCTCACGATCCTGCTGTGTTTTAGCCCGTGAAGACAGTTCTCGTTATATTACCCTAGTTTAGGGAGATGGACCGATGTATTTCAGAACCGTAGTAAAAGCGGCGGGATGCATAAAAGTAGATAGGATATATATGATACAAGTAAAGATCTGGAATCACAGATATGGCTATTTGCGGATGATGTTATACCGTATAGAGTAGTAAATGAGTTGCAGGATTGTGAGTGACTACAGAGGGCTTAAACAATATTGTGAGACGGACAGCGGACAATGGTATTAATGTAAATGGGATGAAAAGTCAGGTTGTGAGTTTCACCAAGTAGAAAAAGTCCTCTTAGTTTTAAATACTGTGTTGACCGGGTGATAGGATATCATGGGGATCACTGTAAGAATAAGCTTGAGTGGAGCTTTTAAAAGTAATAAAGTTTAAATCCAAGAGAACAAATTGGTCAAATTTTCATTTATACGACGAGGAGTAAGGGATTGTAAGGAAATCAGAGTTAGGATTTTTAGGTGCAAATCTCAGATGAAAAAAGGAAGAGAAAAGGTGCTCAAATAAGGTAAAAAAAAAGGACCAAAAGGTGCTGGTTTATTCCACTAATTCAACGATTTCTCTTTCCTTTATTCTAGTTTATTGAATTGCAAACAAGTACATCAAACTATCACTCATCAAAAGAAGGAAAACACATGAAGCTGTTGTACTTGAAAATATTAAGCATCTCCACATTTTAAAAAGTAAGTCTGTTTCTGTTAGAAGATAGAATGTCTTTGTAGATACTAAAACTTCTTTCGACATCCACAGAAACCAGTGGGGCAAACCTTATATTCACTCGGAACGGAAACTCTACAGATGTGGCGAATTCCTCAATGCTTGGATTCTTCTGAAGACTTGACTCAAGTTTGTCTTTAGCAAAGCCATCTATCTAACTGCTCCCTCACGGAAGTAAAAATATCCCATTTTTTCCTTTTCCAGATCGTGTTCTTCTAATCGTTTAATAACTGCAGTCAGGTACTTGTAACTATGGACACACTATAGTTCTGTCTGCAAATTGTGTATTTTCTCCAGTAACATAAGTTGCTGTGGCTTGGAAGTTGCACCTGCGTCAGCTGAACCCAAAGAAAGCACAAACTCTCTAATTTTGTCAAAATTCTCACACAACATAGTAGCACACTCAATCCACGATTTCCAGCGAGTAATGACCGGGAAATCTGGAAGGGGCAGGCCAATGGTTTTCCTGTAGGTAACAACACGACTCAGAGCTTTCAGTAGAATCTTCTTCAGGGCAAAGATGAATTGATTTGCAATGTCTTATTCGTTCCTTATGGATTCACAAACCCTATAAAGGGCATGAACCAAGCATGTCACATGCTTCAACTTAGGAAATAAAGGTTTCAATTGGTTAACAGCTGAAACCATGTCTGAAGCTTGGTCCGTAACCACAAGAAGAAGTTTTTCAAACTCGATACCTGTCGACCAGAGTTTTTGGCAGAAGTCCATAATTGATTGCATTCTTGTACTAGCATTGGATTTCTGCAGCTCATACATTTTTAACAACATGTGCTTAACGTTCACCCCTGCTAAGGGAAAAAATGTTCAATACATATCGTTCCATTGATTCTATGGTTTCATTCACAATGATTCCCACATCACAATCAGAAACTTTCTCCTTGATTCTTTGTACGGTTTCTTGGTAAACAGGCCCCATGTAGTTTTTTCTTAAAGTACTCTCATCGGTTATTGATATCTTTGTGTATTTTTCAAGAAATCCCTTGAAGGCTGGATGGTTCACGTTACTGAGTGAAATTCCTGCGTGTGTAAGAGCTGCACACAAATCAATGTTTAATTCATTCAAATTTTGGCTTTTTGAAGAACTTTGTTGAAACGCATTTCGTAGCAGAGGTTGTCGCGATTTGTTTTGTTGAAGAGTCTTATTCATTTGATGCTTACAGCTGAACATGTGTTGTTCGATGCGATCTCGCTGGTGTTTTTAATCTAACAAAATTCTTGGATCACAAATACAGTACAATAGTCTAGTTTTCTATTAAAATGATACCAAACTGAGTTTAAAAACAAAGTAATATGCCTGATAATTGGGACTTATTGTTCGTATAATAATGAAAGAGAAACTATAAATGTTAAGCCCTTAGTACAGAATTTAAAATCTTTGCAGAATTTGTAATTCTCGCTCCCAAGGGGTGTGTTGCTAGGAACAATCGATCGTTTGATGAAAATGTTCGGCCGAGTTTCGACGTTCACTTTATTTGATATTTCTTGATTATAGATATGCATGATTCGGTTGTCGTAAATGTTCATTGCGTCAAGGTACGCCGCAGGTAAGTTCTGTTAATCTTCTCAGGGCGGAAAAAGAACGTACTGATGTATATTTACAAATGGGATACTAAAGCGATCTTCAGCAACTTAACTACTTCTGGAATTAGTTAACCTTCCTGAAGTTTTGGATGAATAAAATAAAATATCCATATAACTCACTTGTGATTGAGAATAAAGTAAACTAAATTTCTCAGTGGGTACCTCAGCCCCGCCGTTGGTAAAGCACGCGACAAAAATACCTTGGTAATGCTAGGGTTAAGAACTACGACGAAAAATTAAGATTCACCCTCCTTTCTTTCTTTCTTCCTTTCTTTGTTTTTCTTCACCGTGAGAGTTGGCGGTGCGGTTAAGGTCCCGTAGTTCTGAGCTTGCATTCGGAAGATGGTGGGTTCGAACGCTGAAGATGGTTTTCCGTGGTTTCCCATTTTCACACCAGGGCACACCTTAATTAAGCCCATGGCCTCTACCTTCGCAATCCTAGCCCTTTCCCATCATTGTGTCACTTAAAACCTTCGATGTGTCAGTGCTACGTTGGACCACTAGAAAAAATTATTCTGTTATGATCTCTTTTTTTCTTTTTTTTTTTCCCTGTATGTGAAAGGAGAGGGGGGGGGGAGGTGCAGGGTGTTGAACACTGACACAAGCGCCGTACCACTCTCGGAGTCGGCGCCCATGGTCACCACGTTGGCGTACCAGCAGGGACTGCATTCTAACACAAGAAACCGCCGGGCTCAGTGGCTCTGGGCTTCTGTCCTCCACTCGGCGGTATACGTCAGTCTCGTGTTGGTAGATTCACTAGCATGTAAAAGAACTCCTGCGGGACAAATATTCCGGCATCTAGGCGTCTCCGGAAACCCCCAAAATAGTTCAGGGAACGTAAAAACAGTAACACTATTATTAATCGAAGAAGTCCTCAAAATGAGCGCCAAGCACCTGAATGCACGCTTGAACATACCACCTCATCGAATTTCGGATACGTTCGAACGTCCTGACAAGTCAGTGCGGGGGGGGGGGGGGGGGAAGAAATCGAATTCAACCCCTGCCCCCTCGTCCGAGGAATAACAAAAAATGACTTGACAAATTTAAACAGCACATATGGGTTTTCTGAACTTCAACCCATTAAATCAAAACTTAGCTATCACATCAAGTATTTCGAAAATAAAACAATATTGAAATAAAGCTGTAAAATTGTGCCGTCTTTAAATGTTTCCCTATGAATATAGTTTCAGCCTGTTGGTAGGGGTGGTACAATAACATCCACGATATCATCTGCGTGTCGTAAGAGGCGACTAAAAGAGGCCCCAGAGGATATTAACTTGGGAGCATGGGTTGGCGACCTCGGGGACCTTTGCTGAGTCCTGGCATTGCTTCCACTTACTTGTGCCACGCTCGTCACTTTCGCCTATCCTGTCCCACCTCCCTTGGTCAACTCTTGTTCTCGACCGGGCGAGTTGACCGTGCAGTTAGGGGCGCGCAGCTGTGAGCTTGCATCCAGGAGATAATAGGTTCGAATCCCACTGTCGGCAGCCCTGAAGATGGTTTTCTGTGGTTTCCCATTTTCACACCAGGCAAATGCTGGGGCTGTACCTTAATGAAGGCTACGGCCGCTTCCTTCCCATTCCTAGGCCTTTCCTATCCCATCGTCGCCATAAGACCTATCTGTGTCGGTGTGACGTAAGGAAATAGAAAAAAATACTTGTTCTTTTCCGACCCCGACGATATTAGAACCTAGGCAGTCTTCTCACGCCCTTCGAGGCGCTTGTCTTCCATTGGCCATACCTTCGTTTTTTTCGAATTGTGGAAGCCCTTCCATTTTTTCTCTCTGATTAGTGTTAAAGGAGGGTAGTTGCCTAGTTGTACTTCCTCTGGAGCGTGAGACTTGGAGTCGTGGGATACAGTTGGAGAGGAGGACCACTACCTCGCCCAGGCGGCCTCACCTTAATGCTGAACAGGGGCCTTATGGGGGATTGGAAAGATTGGAAGGGATTTTCAAGGAAGATGGAAGGAATGTAGTTGGCAAATTTACTGAAAAAATAAATGAATTTTCGTGAGATTTGCTTGTTTCTTAACGTTTTAATAAATGTTGCACAAATATTAAATTATTTTCACTCCAGACCACATTATTCTTATCTAAAATGTTTTGCTTGGCCTTTTATTAGCGTCGTATAAATACAGAGTTCGAATCCCACTGTTGGCAGCCGTGAAGATGGGCTTCCGTGGTTTCCCATTTTCACACCAGATTTTCGTGAGATTTGCTTGTTTTTTTTAACGTTTTTTAAATAGATGTTATACAAATATTAAATTATTTTTACTCCAGACCAAGTTATTCTTATCTAAAATGTTTTGGTTGGCCTTTTATTAGCGTCGTATAAATGCAGAGTTCGAATCCCACTGTCGGCAGCCGTGAAGATGGTTTTCTGTGGTTTCCCATTTTCACACCAGGCAAATTAATTAAAGCCACGGCCGCTTCCTTCCCTCTCCTAGCCCATTCCTATCCTATGGTCGCCATAAGACCTATCTGTTTCGGCACGACGTAAAACAAATTATTCTACAGAAAACGGAAAACATTAAGTATATCGCGGATATTATTATTATTATTATTATTATTATTATTATTATTATTATTATTATTATTATTATTATTATTATTATTATTATTATTAATATCGTATGGCATTTACAAAAATATACAATGAACATTTAAGTTAAAATAGAGAAATAATTAAACTAGAATGTCCAGCTTCGACAACCAGTCCACTGCACTTGGTGTCAATTCATGCAGAGCCCGTAAACCGTCCTTAAATGCTGACAGTGGACATCTCTCAACAACATGAAGCAATGTCTGCTTCTCAGCACCACACTCACACACAGCACCTTCACAATATCCCCACTTTTTCATCATACATCGGCACCTGCTGTGGCCTGTTCTAAAGCGGTTGAGTTTTGACCACTCATGTCGAGGAAGATCGGAACCTGGCACTTTCTTCGTTGGGTCTTTAATCAGAAAGGCGTTGGTGGGTGGACACTGATCCCATCGCTGTCTCCATACTGTTACACTGAATTTTTCATGGGAGTGTAGATCAGTCCAGAGTGGATTCCGGGATTTTAACCTCATCACAGGTGAATTTTGTAAGGCATTGAACAACAGTGAGTTCCTGTGTGCTAAGGTTTTCTTGAGCAACTGTACTTTCGCTGCTTTTCTCCTCAGATCTGGAGGAGCAACGCTTGCTAAAACAGGTAGCCATTGAGTAGGAGTGGACCTCACTCTACTAGTAACAACTCTCATGGTTTCATTGAGCCGTACCGGTACGTCAATCTTGCTCGAATGTACGCTGTTTTCCCACACAGGAGCGCAGTACTCACCAGCCGAGTATGCTAGAGAAAGTGAAGCAGTGCGAAAAGTGTTTGCATCTGCACCCCAGTTGCTGCCTGCTAGTTTATGCAGCAGATTTACTCTTGCACTCAGCTTCTTTGACAGATTCAGGCAATGCCGTTTGAATGACAGGGATCGATCCAGTGTGACACCCAGATATTTTGGGAAGAAGTTGTGGGAGATTTCTGTTCCGTTACAAACCACACGTAGCTTCCAATTCGCTTCTATGTTACGCAAGTGGAATGCTGTTACTTCCGTTTTACTAGGATTTGGATGGAGTCTCCATTTGTGGAAATAGTCACACATGGTAGCTAGGTCCTCTGTAAGTACATCCTCACAGTGTGCCAAATCCGTACTCTGAATAATTAACGCTAGATCGTCTGCAAACGGTATCTTCTTTGAAGTTCTGCTTGGCAGGTCATGAATGTAAAGATTGAGTGGATGGGTGATACTACTGACTCTTGAGGAAAACTATTATTTAGAGATCTCCACCTGCTTCTTCCACCGTTCAGAAATACAGCAAGCGGGCGGTTGGATAACATGTTGTTTAGTAAGCAAGCTAGCTTCTGACAAGGGATGACTTGAACAAACTTGAGCAACACTCCCTCTCTCCAGACCGTGTCATTGGCTGATGTAAGGTCGACAAAAGCTGCAGCAGTCTTCAGTCTTTTCTGGAATCCTGCTTCAATCTGTGTTGTCAGTGTTAACACCTGATCACAACAACTGCGATTCTTTCTGAAACCCCCTTGTTCAACTGGCTTGACTCTTTCTATTGCTTCCTGGATACGGTTAAGTATCATTCTTTCGAGCATCTTGTAGAATACGCTAAGGAGTGAAATTGGTCGATGATGTGACGCATCAGTTCCTTCCTTTCCTGGTTTCAAGACTGCAATTACAGTACTTCGGCTTGTTTTAACAACTTAGGTAATATATCAGTTCGTAGAATTTAATTGAAGAAGTTGACTAGCCAATATTTTGTTCCAGAGCCTATGATCTTCAGAAGCTCAGGATAGATTTCATCTAGACCAGCCGCTTTATTTATCTTTATCTTTGATAGAGCCTTGTCCAGATTTTTTTGTGCTGAAGTCACAGGAATACTCCCGATAGGATGTCAACTGTGATCTTATCGTTCTTAGTTGCTTCTTAATAATACTTGTCCATCTTCGCTCCAGAGATTTGTGTCAGTCTGGAGGCAATGGTGTTTGGGTTCATTGGCAAACTTCTGCGTTTCATGCTAGGGCCACTATTAAGTTTTCTTATGAGGTTCCAGGCTTTACGACTAGAGTGTGTGAAGTCTATTTCTGCTACAGTTCTGTGCCACTTCTCTTTCCTAGATTTATTTAGAGCCCTTAGCAACTCATCAGCTGTCGTTTTATTAGGAGAGTTCTGATATTTAGTGTATAGCTGATTACATTCTTCTGACCATCCTGGCATATACGTCTTACGATATCCCCGGGGAATGAACTTCCTAGCATTAGCGGGTTAAGACACATTATCACGTATCTGACAATGCTATTCCTATCCATTGTATTCCTTAAGACTGGTCACGCCTCCCAACCACATATGTATATGCAGTCCATCAGAACAATTTTCCTTGTGTTCATTTTCCTATGACTACAGCCCACCTGGTGGTCATAATCTTTAAGGCGTTGAAGTCTATATGGTCTGACACCGAAGTTAGCCGGTTCGAGTCGCGTTGGTCGAAAAAAAACCGTCATCAGAGTGTTCGCCGGCAGGGTGGGGGAGGTGGTGGAATACAATTTCTAATTACTAGATTGCGTGTCAAAAGCCTGGAGCTCATATGGAGAGTGGGCATTTGACATTGTTGATGGTGATTCGTTCGTCGGATAGAGACGTAAAGCTTTAAGTAGACCTCTTGGTGTTATTCGACAGGAGTAAGCTGCGTGAAGACGCCGGGTTTCACCATCTCTCTAGCTAATTATCATCATCCCACATCCAGATGCTCAGGTCGCCAAAGGAAGTCAAAACCTGCACAAGGCGAGCCGAACTCTCCCAGCACTAAAAGCCATACGATGTGATGACGTATACCTAGAGGCACTTGTTTGTGGTGAAAATTGTTGCCTAATTTCGTCATTTCCAAAAAGTTATTTCGATACATATAGGGCTATGGCTATTTTTATTTTATTTTGTCAATAATTTTGCTAATTTTTATTCCCACTTTTCAGCAATAAGAGCTAAACCAAAAGTGTTGATAGCACATTTGCAGTAAAATATCATAATTTTACATATGTGCAAGAAAAATGACCGCTATGCTTTTGCTGAAAATACATTACATACCGTATATCAAACCATCGCTGTTTGAAAAACAATATCCTGCCACTTTATAAAAGACAGGGAACAGCCTATGTAGGTAATTTACATGTCAGTCCCAAAAAGACAGAGATACCATGAGTTCCAAATTACTGGGAGACAGAGCTGTGCTCCTGTCACATTAGAGTATATTACCGTACGTTGAAAATTACCTCTCAAATGCCCGTGAGCTGATTTCAGGCAAAGAAGAATGGCAGTCACGTCAATATTTTTACCTGCTGTACATGTGTGTGGCTCAAGATATTCTAATGTTGAAAGTGCTCGTAGGATGATACTTTGCTTTATTAGATGAGACTTCTTCATCTCTAAATCACCTTTCATTATGCTTCTTGGATCAAGGAGTGATTCCACATAATTTCGTTAATTATTTCGCAATTTTGCTTAAAGATAAATAGTTCCGTGGTGTGAGCCAAATTTGTAAAATTTTGCAAACATTTCACGATTTCGTGGTTCGCGAATAACAGATGCCTCTACGTATTCCTTACCGTATTGAAGTGTACTGTATATCGCTGTGTTGAGGGGAGAAATACTGACCCGCAGCACAGGCAACCCGCCAATTGTAAAAACCCGATTTCCCAGAAACTTCCCTCAGTAAAAGTGGGGCCGACATAAGCGAGCACATGTTTCCGCTTATCCGTAGACACTCGACCGTTTCCAAGAAAATGACGGCCGAAGTTTCCGGCGTGCTTTACGTGCCTTTTAGCGCGTAGCAAGTTCAACCGATGCGTTGGCCCTACGGCGTAACATTTTTGCTCCCCGTGTTCAAATCCCAAATAACTGTGCTTTTTGTTTGTTTCATTGATACTCAAGAAGCTTCAATTTCCAGAACTGGAAATCTCGTTTCTAACATTTTCGGCGTCCTGGTGGGGAATCAAATCCATGTCCTTCCGGGCGGACCAAACCCTTTCGGAAACCAATATCTCTTGAAAATTACTATTGAGGTTATGGGCATCAATGGCCTTATTTAATTTTAATAATTTTTAAAATAAAGAAGATTGTATTTATTGCTTTCTTGCGTTTCTACGGTCTTATCTTTGTCTTCTTGTGGCCGGATGTCCTTCGAGACTACGGTTGCCAATTTAACCACTGTATGTTTAGATAGCCACAAATTTACGAAAAAACCACTAGTGACATTTTGGTCAATTTCCTTTCCCAACTCAGCCATTTCTAGCCATATTTATTTTGACGATTTTATTGCGATTTTTTTTTTCACTGTACAGTAGTAACAGATTTTACTATTTTTAGTTTAGGCATTCTTACATTAATGATAATAGTAATTGGGCATCCCTGTTTCCTTTAAAGTAAATAACCACCCAAAAATTCGATTCGACTTCACTCCCTTTCTGCGCAGCATATCTTTGTTATTCTGTTGAAAATGAAGCGACAAATGCTAATTTGATACATGACACCAATGAGAATATGATAGAAAGTGTACTATAATTAGTTGTCTAACATATTCGAAATCCTATTTAAAAATAGGTATTTACTAAGTGTGAACGGTTAAACAGCCTATCACAGACAGCTTTGGAAATAAGTGGAGGAATACTTCACATAAGCTAGGCTAGAATTTAATCAGCATAAAGATGCTGTAATACAAAATCCCTATGTTGGTCTCTTTTGCTCTTTGACTCTAAGTTTGCCTCATTCAAATACAGGAGTCGAGAGTGTGTTCAGCCGTGTTAACATCATACCAGTCGGACTCAGAAACAAGAGCGTAAGGTTTGGACTAAGCAGTATGGAAAAATAGTTTTCATAATGAGGTCTCGTGGGAAGTTCTTCGATTTGTTGAAAGAAGAGAAGCTCAAAAAATCAACGGATACCCGAAGTGCTTCAGCAAGACATGAAAAGGCTGATGTATATTTTTATTAGCTGGGTTATTCACATCTGAATAGACAACCTGCCTTGAAATAGACGCAAACGTGGCGGCTGTCTGGACTATTCCAGGCAGATCTTTAGACGGTACCCGATGCAGACACTGCACCGAGAATGAATCACTTGTACGTGTCTTAGGATTCTGTGATAGAGGAACATCACTACGTAATTCACGCCATCACATGATGAGATCTAATATCCCTAATGCTTTGCTACAGAAAGGGTAGCAGGTGCACAAAGAAATCCCATGCGTTTCCTACCAGAATAGTTGATATTATTGCCTATTCTAACATCTCTACGCATGGCATAATTATCGACCCTTTTGTCCGATTCGAGGTTGGTCTTCAAGAAGCTGAGGAGGTGGATAAAGAAAAGAAAACCCTATTTGAATCTACTGTAAATTTCAAAAACAGGTATAAGCTAAAATACGTTGATGCAGTAGGTCTACTAATAGGTGCATGAGGTGCCATACGCCGTTCTTTGACGAATTTCGAAAAAAATCACGTTCCAACTTCCGTACGAGATGAGATAGTCACCATAGTTCTAAAGAAGGCTTGTCAAATTCTGAATCACCATCTACATCTACAAATTTGTTTGAAATTTATAACATATTATTAAAGCTCAAATATTGATAACGAACGATTTTTTTCTTTTCTTGCTGGTTGCTTTACGTCTCATCGACACAGATAGGTCTTATGGCGACGATGGGACAGGGAAGGGCTATAAGTAGGAAGGATGCGGCCGTGGCCTTAATTAAGGTACAGCCCTAGTACTTGCCTGGTGTGAAAATGGGAAACAACGGAAAACCATCTTCAGGGCTGCCGACAGTGGGGTTCGAACGCACTATCTCCCGAATACTGGATACTGGCCGCGCTTAAGCGACTGCAGCTATCGAGCTCGGTAACGAACGATTTATTTTTATCATTTCACAGAGCATCTTAGGTTACCAAGGTCGTAACGACTAATGTGACGTCACTGACGGTACACTTTCTTTTTTCAACACACTCCGTTTATAGAAATCCACAGCCGCAGCATCTTTGGCGATCAAGGCCTACGGTAACGACTAATGTGACGTCACTGACGGTACACTTTCTTTTTTTCATCACACTCTGTTTATAGAAATCCATAGCCGCAGCATCTTTGGCGATCAAGGCCTACGGTAACGACTAATGTGACGTCACTGACGGTACACTTTCTTTTTTTCATCACACTCTGTTTATAGAAATCCACAGCCGCAGCATCTTTGGCGATCAAGGCCTACGGTAACGACTAATGTGACGTCACTGACGGTACACTTTCTTTTTTTCATCACACTCTGTTTATAGAAATCCACAGCCGCAGCATCTTTGGCGATCAAGGCCTACGGTAACGATTAAAGTGACGTCACTGACGGTACACTTTCTTTTTTTCAACACACTCTTTGGCGAACAAGGCCTACAATAACGACTAATGTGACGTCACTGACGGTACACTTTCTATTTTAACACACTCTATTTATACAAATCCACACTAACGACTAATGTGACGTCACTTCCGTCACACATTTTGTCGCGCCACGTTGCACAAATTTTCGGATGACCCCAGCCATGAATGACGTGATATATGTTAGTAGGAAGAGAGAGGGGTGAAACCCGATGCCGGTACATAGCCTACTCCTGTCGAATAGCACCAAGGGGTCTGCTCATGACTTAACGTCTCCATCCGACGGACGAATCACCATTAACAGCGTCATATGTGCTCACTTCATATGAGCACTGCGGAGAGGTTTGGAATGTAATCCAGGCTTTTAACAGGCAATCTAGTGATTAGAAATAGTATATCACCACCTCCTAGGTGGGTAAAAGGAACGCGATACATACTTTGAAGACTATGATGACAGTGATTTTGAAACATATTTTAGGTTATCTAAAGCTTCTACACTGTCAGCGTTATCCAGGATCGAACATAACCTAGAATTCCCATCACATAGATAAACCGAAGGTGAATACTCGATTACAGTTTACATCCTGTATGGTACACGACTCGATGACTTTTAAAATAAAGAACTAAGGAATATTGACTTAATTTATTTTTTAGTAAAATGTGTCGGCTATAATTTGATTTCTTATCCTCTATGGTGTCCTTGCTTTCTGCCACGCCGAGCGAGAAGGCCGTGCGTTTAGGGGTGCCCAGCTGTGAGCTTGCATTCGGTAGATAATGGGTTCGGATCCCACTGTCCGCAGCCCTGAAAATGGTTTTCCGTGGTTTCCTATTTTCACACCAGGTAATTGCTGGGGATGTACCTTAATTAAGGCCACGGCTTCTTCCTTCCCACTCCTAGCCCTTTCCTAATTATTCGTCGCCATAAGACCTATCTGTAAAAAATAATGCTTTCTGCCACCAAATTCATTAACAATTCCTTATCTTGGAACGTCATATTAGGTTTCTTTTTCATATCTGATCAATAGCGGACATACCGGTAATTATCATACATCATTTGTAAACACCGAACGTAATTAAAACCTTGTTTACATTTAGATAATGGTGGTAGCAAGTAGTCATTTGTTTTTCGTGCGTCAGTATGAAAAATGTAAGGTTCAAATTCAGATTGAAACGAAAACTTAGTTTTGGTAAACCGAGATATTAAATCCTGTGGTGAGTACAAAAGTGAGCGTTATCCGAGATAATGATAATATCCGAGTTTTGGAAATCAAAGATAACAGCAAAAGTAAGTGATGTTAGTGAATACGGGCCTTTAATTGTTGGTTTTCTGTTCCTAAAATACCGGCACGGTATCGGCTGAAATTGCAGATAGAAAAGTAATAAAATATTGGTTATGATTAAGAAGGGGAAACGGGAGGGAAATATTGAATTTAGCATACCAACATCATATGAAACACTTAAATGGTGATTACTGTCTAAGCAAATCCTCCTGAGACCCAACGTAGTAATTACAGGTTGAGAGATTTTGATGAAACTTGTTTTTACATATTGAAATAGGTTAATAAAAATTATTCTGGAGTAATTTTTTGACTGCCCATTTAAATGGAACGCAAGTGAACTTATTTATTTGTCAATTTGTATTATTGCACTATTTATTGCATTTCCATGTATATAAATCAATCGACAGAAAATAAAGGGAAATCGAGTAAATATACAGGCGCATAAACATCAAACAAGAAAATGTGATGCAAGACATTTTTAAAAATTAAATAAAATATTGGAAAGAAGGTATTGGAATCACTTACATAGTTCCTATAAATACTTGCTAATGTAATGGATATTTTAAAATAATCAACTAAAGTGTAAATACTGGCCAATAAAAAGAAAAAATATTACATAGAGCACATGATAAAATTAGGTTTTATGACATGATGTATCGTTGTATACTTCAAATTTTCTTCAACAGATAGCACCACCATACAGTCCATTTGGCTGGACAATTAACGAATATTATGAATATTAGAAGGAATAGCGCAATGTACATTCAAATGGATAGCGTGTGTCAGGAGGAAATTAAAAAAGTTGCTTAACAGAATAGGAATGGGAGACTCTTCGGGTGAAGAAATTCAGAACGATGAGTAAAACAGTATCAATCATCAATCACCACTGATCTGCATTTAGCGCAGTCGCCCAGGTGGCATATTCCCTATTAGTTGTTTACCTATTCTTTTCTTAAATATGTGCAAAGAATTTGGAAATGTATTGAACATCTTCCTTGGTAAATTGAGTAGCTTAATATCAAAGGCGGACATCTGACCCCGAAATCGAAATTCAAATTAAAGTCGATTCCCAATCGTGGTACGTATTTATTTCAAAAAATGGACGGAAATATGGGTATTTGAGTATTTTAGTTCGATGTTTATTACAAAAGTGGACACCTGCATGGCAGGTTAGTTTCAAATACGAACATCTGACGAACAAAGCAATGGTAGTGCGGCAATCCGATCACGTGACCGAGAAAACTGTCATGACCGCTCCTTATTACTGGACAGTGGAAAATATCCTTGTATATCCTAAAATGTTTGCGTTTTAATAAGAAAACGTAGTATATTTTAACGCGAGTGTAAAAAATGGAGCGTTATGTCTCGCCGGTGGATTTACCAAACACAAGAAAAATTAAATCTCAAACTGAGAAGTGGAAAAAGACCATTGAAAAGAAGGAGAGGTAAGGGTAGTATGTAAGCTACTATACTCTTGTTTTTAGTTTGTTTCGTGAGATGGTAGAAAGTGGGAGAAAATGTTCATATCATAAATGTATGAAACATTTCGAACAAGTCTTACGTTAAACCTTTTCTCGAATACATGTGAATGAAATCAATCAGTCACTACTGGTCTGCATTCAGGGCAGTCACCTAGGTGGCAGATTCCCTACCTGTTGTTTTCCTAGCCTTTTCCTGAATGATTTCAAAGAAATTGGTAATTTATTGAAGATCTCCCTTGGTAAGTTATTCCAATCCCTAATTCCCCTTCCTATAAACGAATATTTGCCCTAATTTGTCCCCTTGAATTCCAACTTCATCTTCATATTGTTATCTTTCCTACTTTTAAAAACACTACTCAAACTTATTCGTCTACTAATGTCATTCCACGCCATCTCTCCACTGACAGCTCGGAATATAAAGTCGTTATTGAAATCAAGACAGACACCCAAACTATTTTTATCGAGTTCCTTTCTAATATTCATCTTGTTATAAATGTGAAATAAACCGTCAGATGGCATTAGCTAAAGAAAAGGATTGTTCTTCATTTTTAAGGCTGAGTTATGTTTTCGTTTTCTTTGTTTAGATATGCTGCCAAAGGTCTCCCACAGTACCCAGCATGTGACCACAGGGTTGGCTATCAGTGTAAATTGCTTACAATGCGTGACATCAAGGACTTCCACAAATCCATTTACTCCGTACCTGACAAATCTAAACAAGACGCTTTCATTCTAAAATACTGCCCCACCAAGGCATCCACTCCTAAAAGAAAAAGAAGGAAACGTTTTAAGGTAAATCCACGATGTTTGAGTACACTATTACGAACCAAGTTGGAAATCATATTACAGTTTATCGGGACACATTTTTTAATGTGTTAAGAATTACTAAGCATAGAGTCATAGGTTCAACAATGGTAAATCTCATGTTCCAGTCGAAACTAGAGGAGGAAATCATACAGAAGCAAAGATTGGTCCTAAGAGAGAAGCAGTTACAAATTTCATCTGCAGTCTGAAAGTATGCGAATCACACTATTCCAGAGAAAGAAGTTCTCATGTTTATCTACCGTCCGAATTTAACATATGTATACTATGGAGAATGTACAATATAGACAAACCTGGGGACGAGAATATCACACAGGGCTTTTTTCGGAAGGTGTTTTGCACAAATGTTAGCATAGATTTCTCTGCCCCCACTGTAGATGAGTGCAGCGCATGCATTGAACTGGGAAACAACATTTTCATGGAGAAGATGAGGATGGGAAAGCTGGTTTTCAGTTTAAATTGCAGCTACACAATAAACAAGCACAGGCATTTTTCAACCAATTGCGTGAGAATTCACCAGGATGCTTTCTTATGTCTTTCGACTGTCAGAAGTATCTCGTTCTTCCGAAATTGTCTACTATTCTAGGCAGCTCTACTGTTACAACCTATCAATAGTTAAAGGGTGTGTCAGCAGACTCCTTGAATAGTTATAACGTATCTATTTATTCATGAACAGAAAAAGAGGATAAAAAATGCTCCACTGAGGTCGTTTCAATCGTATTCTACGAGATTAACACAGCCGATCTTTCAGGTTGTGATTCCAGTCGTCTAGTTGCAGATGGTTGCGCTGGACAAAATAAAAACAAACATTTTAACAATGTGTACAAAGTGGCTGGTAACATGCACTTCCCAGGACATCTCAAAGATGGAACTAGTCTACCCTGTTACTGGCCACTCCTTTCTGCCTTCAGATAGAGTACTGGATTGATTGAAAGACATCAAGAAAATGAGGAGTATCATGCAGTTTTCAACAGTATGGAACACATACGTTGATTGAAATATATTGACACCATCTGACTGGAAATAATCGAAATCCATGCGTGAAGTCTGCAAGTCAGCTCCACTTCAAGATTTCCTCTTGCAGACGTATAATCTTACGGAAAAGTGGTTGTCGGAGGAGAGATGCCAATACAACATTAACACAGGAAGGGAGAGACCGATATGTAAAGGAAACTGTACCCCAGAGGACATTTTTTAAAATGCTATTTGTTCGTGGCGTCGACCCATGTGGATCTTTTGCCCTTACTGGCACCATATTGTATGAACCTGCGTGTAATTGGAATGGCGGTAGTGTGGAATGTTGTGTGTGAGGAAAGAAAGATTAAGGACGTCACAAACACCCAGTCCCCAGGCCAAGGATATTAAACCCCAAAGGACATAAATCCCTCTCATATTCCTATCGGAGTACCAGTGAAAGCCGGAAATATTTTGGGATGCTGACAAGTTGCTTTCGAAACATTTTGGAAAGAAATGGAGAAACTTTCCAAATCTTGAGTGGTACAAAACCTACTAGAGCAGAGTTCTCATACCCCAGATTCACAGGATGAAGAATGTGAATGTTTCCAGATGCAAGAGGATTTGGGTGATGACCACGTCGTTTAAATGAATGTTTAAAGGAATGTTAGTTTTACAGTTTAAATGTTTTGAGTATTATACGCTATAACATACTTTTTTTCGCACAGGAAGTGCAATATTATCTTCTAGTGTCATGATTTCCATAATTTTAAATTGCTGTTTACTTTTAAATTTGTAACTGTGGCTATAAATTTGACAAAATAATTAGTTTTATAATTCATTATTATTGTATAAAACTTATCACTGCACTATATTATAAACTAGCTGATGTATCCGTGCTTCGCTACGGAATTCTCAGAAAGACTGACTTTGTGGTTTTCCTAACTGAAGTCAACATAGGTCATTACAAGAACGTCAGTAGGAATGTAGGGATTAAGAGCAATGTTATCATATAAAAACTCGATCAAATGAAAAATCGCACATTTTCTCACATTTAACGAACAGTACTACGGTGCCGATCTAACAGTCCAAAGTTCCAGAGCTAGAATGACCAGGCCGCAGACAGCCGTTAGCACTCATCTGCCATTATTCCGTTAAACATGCCATTCCAATGAGTGCCTCAGAGTAGGGACTGAATAGCTCGAATACTATGATGAACCAGTGTGTTACGAACCAGTAGCATCAGAAAATTTATGAATCAGAGGAAAGGCATGCTAAAGAAGAAAGTTATTTAACTCCCCAGCTACTTCACGCCAATATTCAGGCAGGCTGTTACACTCGGTACGACCGGGCGAGTTGGCCGTGTGGGTAGGGGCGCGCTACTGCGAGCTTGCATTCGGGAGATAGTGGATTCGAACCCCACTATTGGCAGCCCTGAAGACGGTATTCCGTGTTTTCCCATTTTCACACCAGGCAAATGCTGGGGCTGTATCTTAATTAAGGCCAAGGCCGCTTCCTTCACACTTTAACCCTTTCCTACCCCATCGTCGCCATAAAACCTATCTGCGTCGGAGCGACGTAAAGCAAATTTAAATAAATACTCGGTACGCAGCAGTAATCCTATCTATCGGAGATTAGTGGAAACAGAAGACACAAAGCACATCACAACAAACAATGGTCGATGTAATGTTATTGTTGATCAATTTTATGAGCTTTCTACATTGTAGGCCTTCACATTTAGTTTTCTTTCGACTTTCTGATACTAGCGCGTCTTATAAAATTATTTATATCGCAGACTGTAGTTCCTAATTCTCCGATTTTACATACCGGTACCGATTTTCATTAAATTCTGTTTACTCATTTTCTCGTGACTCGGCGCTGATATGGACTTAGTAACAAAAATCCAAATACATGAATATCTACAGTATGTGATCATAGCCGGTACGGTAACAATGTGTAAGACATAAATGATCGGAAATTTAATACGATATAACTTTAGTTATGCAGTATTTATCGATATGACCACTAATAACATAAATATTTGAGAATTAAATTTTAGGCCTTCCCATAAACTACCATTTCAATGAGCGTGAATACAGTTATGTATGTCCTAGATTGAAGCGACTTATTCTCCGACTCTGCATACCGATTTTTATTAAATTCGCTTCAGCCATTTTCTCGTGATCTGTATGCATACATACATACATACATACATACATACATACATACATACATACATACAGACAGACAGACAGACAGACAGACAGACAGACAGACAGACAGACAGACAGACAGACAGACAGACACGACTGATACAGAAGTACTTTCCTTTATAAATTCTGAGCAATGTACAGACAAAACTCTTATTTTATATAAATATACTTTTCCCAATTCTGAGTAAGTATTTTTTATTGAATACCCCTTTCTGAACCTAAAAGACGTAGATTGCTTCATAAACGGCCACCTGCGCGGTAGTTTACATCAAAAGCGGACACCTACGAGTTTGCGTTTCAAAGGTGGACATTAGTATTTTAAAAGCTCAGTTTCACTAAATAAGTTTACATAATAGTTTTGATAAAGTAAAAACTGTGTTTATGACGCTTCAGAGTTAACTGTTAAAAAATTCACGCAAATTTATGAAGAATACATATTAAAACAAAATCGTGCTGCTGGATAAAAATTATGAAAACTGCAGATGCCCGCTTTAGATATTAACCTACTCAATTATTCCAATCCCTAACTCATCTTCATATAAACGAACATTTTCCCCAATTTGTCCGGCTCTATGGCTAAATGGTTAGCGTGCTGGCCTTTGCTCACGGGGATCCCGGGTTCGAATCCCGGCAGGATCAGTAATTTTAATCATCATTGGTTAATTTCACTGACACTGTGGCTGGGTGTGTGTGTTATCTTCATCATCATTTCATCCTCATCACGACGCGCAGGTCGCCTATTGGCGTCAAATCAAAAGACCTGCACCTGGCGAGCCGAACATGTCCTCGAACTCTCCCGGCACTAAAAGCCATACGCCATTTCATTTCATTTGCCCTAATTTGTCCTCTTGAATTCCAACTTTATCTTCATATTATCTTTCCTACTTTTAAGGAAACCACTCAAACTTATTCGTCTACTAATGTCATTCCACGCCATCACTCCACTGACAGCTCGGAATATACCACTTAGTCGAGCAGCTCGTCTCCTTTCTCCCAAGTCTTCCCAGCCCAAAGTTTGGAACATTTTCGTAACGCTACTCCTTTTTCGGAAATCACTCAGAACAAATCGAGCTGCTTGTCTTTGGATTTTTTTCCGAGTTCTCGAATTAAGTAATCCTGGTGAGGGTCCCAGTAGTATAGCTATGGGGTACTAAAACAATGGGAGCTGAATCAGCATTTTCCCACTAGGTAATTGACCCCGGCCAAGGTTATTGACCCCATGACGGCATGACCACGTGACGGTAACGTCACGAGTACGTGGCCTTGTTTGTAAACAAAGCCACGTGCTTTTGACAGGTGTCAAGATGATATGGACTTAGTAACAAAAAACGAACGTCGCTAACCTCACTGCTGCCATCCTGACAGGTCCTAACCTCACTGCTGCCACCTTAACTACGTGGGGCGCGGAATTTAATATCCACATGCATTTAACAGCTGTCAAGATGACAGCTGCCATCTTGACGGGTATTTTGAGCACGTGGGCGCGGAATTTGAACAAGTGAACGTCGCTAACCTCACTGCTGGCATCTTGACAGCGGCTAACCTCACTGCTGCCATCTTAACCACGTGGGGGCGCAGAATTTAAAATCCATGTGCTTTTGACAGCTGTCAAGATGACAGCTGCCATCTTGACGGGTCCTTTGAGCACGTGGACGTCGAATTTGAACAAGTGAACTTCGCTAACCTCACTGCTGCCATCTTAACAAGTCCTAACCTTACATTTTTGGTCACGCGGGAGCACGGAATCTGAACAAGCGAACGTGGCTAACCTGACAGCTATCATTTTTGACAGGTCCTAACCTCATGCATTCGTTTTGGCGCGGAATTTTGAATTAGTGTGCATGGCTAACCTCACTGCTCTTATCTTGACAGATCCTAACCACGTGCACTTGTTTTGGCGCGGTTTTTGAACGTGGCTAAACTCACTGCTGCCATCTTGACAGGTCCTAACCTCACTTCTGCCATCTTAACTAAGTACGGGGGCGCGGAATTTGAATAAGTGACAGCTGTCATCTCTGCCATCTTGACAGGTCCTAACCACGTGCACTTGTTGAAATAAGTGAACGTGGCTATCCACACTGCTGCCATCTTAACAGGGCCTAACCTCACTGCATACATCTTAACCACGTGGGGCGCGCGGAATTTGAACAGCTGTTCAGATGACAGCTGCTATCTTGACAGGTCCTAACCACGTGCACTTGTTTTCTCGCGGAATTTTGAAAAAGTGATCGATCCCACAACCTCGCTGGTATCATCTGCACTTAGCCACGTGCAGGCGCGAAATTGTTGAAAAAGGGTACGATCCTAACCTTGCTGCTAATATCTTGACAGGACATAGCCAGGGGCGCCTCACCACAGGGATTATAGTATTAACGCTAGCTGCCTTTCTCGACGCCATCTTAGAGAGGCCTAACCTCAGAGGATTAAAGTTTCAAGGCTAGCTGCCCTTCACGACATGCCTTCCTGTCACCATCTTGGAGGAGGCCTAACCTCAGAGGATTATAGTTTTAATACTACCTGCCCTTCTCGACACCATCTTAGAGGGGCCTAACCTAAGATGATTAAAGCTAGCTGCGCTTCTCGACATGACACTTCCCCGTCACTATTTTGGAGGGGACCTAACTTCGGAGGATTATAGTTTTAAGGCTAGCTGCCCTTCTCGACATGTGCCTTCCCGACAACATGTTGGAGGGGTCTAACCTTACTGGGACCATAGTTTTAAGGCAAGATGCTCTTCTCGACACTATCTTAGAGTGGGGGCGTAAGGACTCTAGCCCTTCTCGACAGCGTTACGTTACGGAGGTCAGCTCAATCCCTCCTCCCCTTCACAGTTTTACGGACAGATGCCCTCCGCTCTACTATTTTGGAGGAAGGCTAACTACACCGTCGCTAAGGATTTACGTCTCTAACCGACGCGTCACCTCCCCTCCTGAAGAAGATAAAACATGTTGTTAATCGGAGGGAGCCCAAAACGACACCGTCGCTAAGGCTTTATGTGTCCATCCGACGTGTGACCTACCCTCCTGAACAAGATATACCATGTTGTTAATCAATCGTGTTACAGAGGACTAGAAATGATGTGCTATCTACCAAGAGCATGAATTTTTTGTTTAGAACATATATATAGTCTGTGGTTATCTTACAATAAAGATTTGAATAGTTAGCATACATTCCCCTATTACGTTTTGAACAGAAAAACTTACCTTCAATATATGATAGGAAGAGGGTGCGCGGTATCTTGTTGATAAAAACAAGAGAAATTGACATGCAGGCAGGTGATGATTGCATGGAATAAAACTACCCCTCTCTCGTTATTTTGCGAATATAACAACAACTTCTGTGACGCAAACAGAATAAAAAGTCATGGATTCGAACTCTGACCTCACCCCTGTTTTTATTGATTTACTCCTCTAAGCAGCGGTCAATTCAGTGCTGGCGACAGTGGGATTCGAACCTACTATGCCCTGGATGAGGACTACTCAGTCTACGTAATTACAATTAAAGAACGGAAAGATACTGGCCCCGGTCTAGTAAATAACAGCCGTAAGAATTTATCACGTTGACCACACGACGACACCTATGTCTGCCTACAAATCGCTAGAGGCTAGACCGGTTGTAAGACACTGCAACATGCAAGCAAGTACACCACACTTTAACTTACTTACTGTACCAAATCCATACAGTGACACCTGGAATAATAATAATAATAATAATAATAATAATAATAATAATAATAATAATAATAATAATATGTACCCCTCTAAGCAGTAGTCGCTTCAGGGCTAGCGACAGTGAGATGCGAACCCACTATCTCCTGGATGAGGACTATAGCAACAGTGGGATTCGAACCCTGCTATCTTCTAGATGAGGACTCTTTGGCCCTTGGCCTACCCAAGCGACCGCTGTTCTGCCCGATAACCTGCAGATTACGAATGGTCAACATAACATTCTCGCTCTAGGGACGATCGGATAGGAGATAAAAACAAGCGACCGTGTACTTAATTAAGGTATAAACCCCCCCCCCCCAGCATTTGCAAGAACGAAACTACAGAAAACTATTCTTTTGGACTGCCGACAGTAGCATACGAACTTACTATCTCCCGGGTGCAAGCTTACGTTTTCTCTCTGATTATTGTTATATAGAGGATAGTTGCCTAGTTGTATGATGCAAATCATGTGTTATTTCAATGTAAAATATTTGAAAACCGTAGGTTCGATTCCCACACCTTTAGGTTCGATTGCCGGGTAAACCTAGGGATTTTTACATAGATCTATACGCTGGTTCGAGGTCTATACAGCCCTCGTGCTAACTCATCAAAATGGTGGTGATGGTGGTGATTATTTTTTCAGGAGTACCTGGAGAAAAACCTGTCCCTCTTCCGCTTTGTTCACTACAAATCTCACATAGAGTAACTGGGATTTGAACCACGGAGCCCAGCGGTAAGAAGCCGGTGCGCTGCCGCCTGAGCTACGGAGGCTCTCTCAACGTTTAATATGTCTCTCAATGATATTACATATAAGATAATGTTGTACTCGGCAGGTTGGCCGTGCGGTTATTGTCGCGCAACTGTGAGCTTGCATCCGGGAGATGGTGGGTTCTCTTGTCCAGTTTTAGATCAAAAAATACATGAACATTATTTGTAACTTTTTAATAAAATTAAGATGGACTTTATAACAGCAGGGTATTGGTATTGATCAAGTAATTTAGGACCAAGCAAATGCATTAATGGTAATGGAAAAAGGTAAACAGTGAACACCCGGTCTGTTGCGTCAGAATAGAAATTGCGCAGTAGCAGCGGAAAATTCCACTGGATGAGTGAGACAGAAAATGACGAATATTGCTACCTGAAATCCCTTGATCTGAAATGGACTCGTCCATACAAGTGACTGGCGAATATATTTGGTCCAATCAGGTTTCACCATTCAAATAATTTCTAACTTAGCGGGACGGAATATTTAATCTATCTGCAATAAGTGCAAATAATTAATACTTTTTTTGCTAGGGGCTTTACGTCGCACCGACACAGATAGGTCTTATGGCGACGATGGGATGGGAAAGGCCTAGGAGTTGGAAGGAAGCGGCCGTGGCCTTAATTAAGGTACAGCCCCAGCATTTGCCTGGTGTGAAAATGGGAAACCACGGAAAACCATCTTCAGGGCTGCCGATAGTGGGATTCGAACCTACTATCTCCCGGATGCAAGCTCACAGCCCCGCGCCTCTACGCGCACGGCCAACTCGCCCGGTGCAAATAATTAAGATGGACTTTATAACAGCAGGATATTGGTATTGATCAAATAATTTAAGACCAAGCAAATGCATTAATGGTAATGGAAAAAATTAATTGCGCACTGAATTCTCAGTTAGTAACAGAAGTGTGCAGTTCCCGCTAACATGGAGTCGGTTCGACAACGCAGGGGGAGAATTAATCCGACTAACACTATCAAGATTATAAAAAATATTACGAACAATTTTTGGATCACGCTATACCAGTATATTGGCACGCATTTTATATAATTAATTGAATAATGCATTTCAACTCTTGAACATTTTATTTAGGAGACGCACTTCAACGGGGATTTTTGTGTGACAAAAGTATGTATCCTTCCGCCGAGAAATAACTCCATCACGGCAGAGCCCGCAATTCGCAACAGTTAGTTCTTCAACAGGGGTCGCGATGATAAGACGCGTGTTGAGTATCGCTCCGTATTCGTAATTATTTACAGTGAACAAAGTGTATCTGTCTATGCATACATACAGAGTTATGTCATAGAAACACTAAGTGCCAATAACAGCGTTTTTCAGTATATCAGGGAGCTAAACAATGGAAAAGCATATTCTGTGAATCAATTTGCATAGTGCCAACACGAGATTTTGAGTGCGAAATAGTTTCAACACAGTTGTAATACGAGTTTGTTATGCTCGCTAGGGACGGAACTTTAACATTTTTGACAAGCAAGGAGATCACTGCAGTCTTGAGAACACTTTCCTTGTTCTGCTGTAGTCAGTCAGCTGGCAAGCAGTTATTTGGGGTAATCTCCACTTTCACCAGCGGGCACTCTCAAGGCTAAACGCACCCTCGCATCTTAAACTTTTATTTTGTCAAGACCGCAGAGAAGGCCGACAACACCAGGTATTTGACGGCGTGTGTATGGAACGAAAAGACGTCTAAGACGAAGAATGTTATTAACAGTCTTTCGCGGTTGAGCACGAGATAGGATGTGTACATATTAAATGATTAGTGTTCTGATATTTTATACAAAAAGTACGGTGAAAATATCCTGTGAAAGTGAAAATCATCAAATATAAAATTGTCTGTGTTAAATAATAAATAGTAATTAAGCAATATGGATACATCAAGGAAAATTAAGAATAATAATAACGGAAGAAACATGGAATACTAACTTCTTATGGCGGGATTCTCTGACGGGTGGAGTAGTTGCTATATGTATTTTTCTCATATTATTACGTAGAGTCTAAAACATATCTTTATTGTGATTTAAATGTAGGTACGCGAGTCGTAGATTTAGACACGAGGGCACATTCAAGATGGTGTCGGGGGAAGGGGGATGATGTGAAGGGTAGCTAGCCTTAAACTATGGTCCTTAGGTCACTCTCCAAGATGGTGTCGGGAAGGGGTATGTTGAGAAGGGAATCTTGCCTTAAAACGTGGGTCCTTAACCCTTCCCTAAGATGGTGTCGAGAAGGGGGCATGACGAGAAGGGCAGCTAACCTTAAAAACAAGAGTTCTCTGAGGTTAGGCTTCCTTCAAGATGGTAACATGCCGAGAGAAGGGCAGCATGCCTTAAACTTGGGTCCTTAGCCCCCTCCAAGATGGCGTCGAGAAGGGCAGCTAGCCTTAAAACTAGGATCCTCTGAGATTAAGCCCCCTCTAAGATGGTGTCGCTCGTGGCAAAGTCCCATCAATATAACACCAATGAGGTTAGGGTTCGTTTCAAAATTCTGTGCCTGCACATGGCTCAGTCCCGTCAAGATAACAGCAGTGAGGTTAGAGTTGTTCAAAATTCCGCGCCACATAAAAGCACGTGGCTAAGTCCCGTCAAGATAACAGCAGTAAGGATAGAGTCGTACTCTTTTTCAAAATTCCGCGCCCACATGCCCGTGATCTTGATAATGAACAAGTCTAAACATGCATAACCATGTCGACGTCATCACTGCGTGTTAAAAACAAATACTCTTATTATGGCACGTGCTCAGCCCCGTCGGAGACAGTCTGTCTCGAATGGAGGCGTAAAGCCTTGAGCATGAGATAACGTTGTCATAGTTATGCATGTTTAGACTTGTTCGTCACTGTCGGATGGAGTCATAAAGCCATGAGCTGACCTCTTTTGAAATCACTCACACTGTAACGTCACGGTATTTTTCCGTCGGATGGCGACGTAAAGCCTTAAGCAGAGTAAAACTGGGCCAGACTTCACCAAGATAGTGTCTGAAAGGATAGGCCCCTTCAAAATGGTGTCTGTGTGTGGTTAGGCTTACCCTCGTACGCAAGGATATGACTGTGACATCACGTTACTTGTCTGCCGGATGGAGACGTAAAGCCATGACCACACGATAACACAGGTGCACCTGAGCTGACCTCTTGCTCCCTCTGGTAGGAGGATTAACATGGCGACGGGAAGGCCATCTGACCGTAAAACTGTGCCCTGTGTAGTAAGGCCGCTCCAAGATAGCGTCGGGAGGGGCATATGTCCGTAAAAGTAGGCCCTGTATATTTAGGCCGCCTCCAAGATGACGTCGGGAAGGGCATCTGGCCATAAAACTAGATTAGGTCATATATGCCCCCTCTGGTATGAGGATCAAAATGGCGATGGAAAGGTTATCTGACCGTAAAACTGTGCGCTGTGTAGTTAGGACCCTCCTAAACGGCATCAGGAAGGGCATCTAACCGTAAAACTAGGCCGCATGTACTTAGGCTCCTCCATGTGGTTAGGTGTGCTCTCTTAGGCGAATTCCCATTCCCCTACTACTTAAGATGGTATCGGTAAAATCCGCGAATCCCCATTGCCCTACTACACAAGATGGTGTCGGAAAAGGCATCTATCCGTAAAAGTGAGATTAGGCTTGCTCTCTTACGCGAATCCACATTTCCCACCTACTTAAGATGGCATCGCGAGAATCCGCATTGTCCTACTATTCAAGATGGCGTCAGGAAGGGCATCTAGTCGTTAAAGTGAGGTTAGGCCCATCCAAGATGGCGACTGTTGACGTCGGAAGGGCATCTAGCTGTTAAAGTGAGGTTAGGTCCCTCCAAGATGGCGACTGTCCACGTCGGGAAGAGTACCTAGCCGTAAAACTATGTCCCTGTGAGGTTAGGCCTCTCCAAGATAGTGACTGTCCACGTCGGGAAGGGTATCTGCCCGTAAAACTGAGGTTAGGCCCCTCCAAGATGGCGTTTGTGAGGTTAGGCTCGCTCTCTTATGCAAAATCCGCGAATCGGCATAGCCCTACTACTAGGGGTCAATGACGTCGGGGCCAGAACCCGCATCGGTATACTATTAGGGATCAATGACCTCGGGTGCTGACTCAGCACAAAAGATGCTGACGCCATGATTTAGAACATATTTCTCTACTACTGGTCCCATACACTGGAACCATACTCTAGTTGAGCGAACTAGTATTGAGTGAAAGATATTGAGAGGCAAATCATCATTGCGGAATCTAAGACCTAAAGAAGATTATTATAAATCTGTCCAATTACCCAAAAATTGTCAATAGAGACAGACAATCTTACAAATAGAAAAGTAAGAGTTATGGTGTAGGGATTTTTTAGAACAATTGTCGAAGAGAGAAATATGACGAAAATCGTTGTTTATTCCGTGGGAGAAAGAGAAAATGTAGGGAGACTCATTCTCGTACATCAACATATCTGGTAGTGAATATAAAGCAAAGATAGATTCGAACACACCATCTCCCGAATGCAAGCTTGGAATACAGAATGGCGGAGAGGTAAAGAAGAATTCAAAACTAAAGCAGTAAGGAATGAGGAAAGATTTTCCTTTGTACTGACTGAAGAGCGTAATTTTTATTGCTTAACATGGTTCGAGAACATGGTTTGTATAAAAACAAATGCATTTACAAATATTACGAAATGATAAATTATTTGTAACTATTTTATGAGAATGTATATAATTTGTCACTACATTTTGATACACTAAAGAGAGACTTATTGTGAAATAAACCACTCTACGCCACTAACTGCCGAGATTATGGATAGTAGACAGAACCCTTCCCATGGTCTTCATGGCCCATACGGAGATCACTGCTTGTTTTCCTGTTATAGTAAGTTAAACAAAGATTGATATAGTAGCGGTAGTAATCATCATTTTTATTAGTTTTGTGATTTTGTCTACATTTGAATAGAATAATTTGGTTTGCTGTTGTTCAAAGAAAGAGTAGTTTTTCATGTTCAAGATAAAGTATGAACACTCTTTATGACCTTTTAACGTACCGGCGATCCGAGCTTGCCAGCAGCGTCTTGTATCTGGTAGTGTAAATGAGGAGTAAATCAGCCCAGAATTTTCAAGGTCGGAACTGTTCGCTCTATCGACTACGCCCCACTCTCTCCAAGTCGGAGCCGCATGACTGGTTCCTTCGACGGAACATTACTACCACAGTCTAATATATTAGACTGCTACGAAGTCCGTGTTTTGTTGTACGTTATGGCGAGCACAGTAGAGCGGTGGCTGCTACCCTATATACCTCAGTCCGATGGTATTTGAAGATTACTACATTATTGGATACAGTCCATGGTGAGCCATTTTACACTAATAAAATCTATCATCTATCTATCGATCCACGTCACCCCCTTTTTGGCCATGAAATTCAGCCCATTAGACCCAGGTCAAGGAAGAGCTTTTAAGAACAACCAACCACTTGTTGATACGCCAGAAAAACGATGGCGTGAACTATGGCAACAGCAAGTACGTAATCTACCCCTGAGTTTAAAGGAATAATCTTCTGCAGGATTCCGCCTTCCGTATCCCGTCTGGATTCTGGAGGACCCCCAATTGATTGTGGACAGGTGTTTTAAAGTGCAAGTCTAACCTAGTTAAGTGGGGCTGTGTATAGGGAGACATGACCTGTGATGAAGAACACCTTCTGGTTTGTCAGCACTTACAATCACCTTGTAGTCCGGCTCCATGTCTAAATGGTTAGCGTGCTGGCCTTTGGTCACAGAGGTCCCGGGTTTGATTCTCGGCAGGGTCGGTTAATTCCGCTGGCACGGGGTCTGGGTGTATGTGTCGTCTTCACCATCATTTCATCCTCATCACGACGCGCAGGTCACCTACGGATGTCAAATCAAAAGACCTGCAGTTGGCGAGGCGAACTCAGTTCCGCTTTAGCCTTAGCACGGGCAACACTATCTCGAGCAAGTGTGTACAAGTGTGGAGCCGTACAGTGAAGTGGGGAAAGCCCGTTTGGTTTGAGTGTTTTGCGTATTATACGCTTAGGGAACTAACGACATTACGGAACGATGATAGTTGAAAGGAAAAATACAATCGTCATCACTTTCACAGAACGAGATATACCAAGACCAGCCCCCTACGAAATCCACGAGTGGATTTTTGAAAATTTGAAACTTGATGAAGCCGACATCGAAACATTACAGCTCAACGGAATTTCCCGACAAGTCTTCATTAAGTGCAGGAGGCAAGAGACAGTTGATCATCATCTCAAGCACTATGCAGGTGAGCAATATTTTGTTCATAGCAATGGCTATCGTAGTAAAATAACTGTTGATTCGGCCGGCCTAGGGATTAAACTTGTGAGAGTTTTTAACCTCCCCACCGAAACATCTCATAGACACATTTCAGACGTTTTGCATCAGTACGGGACTGTACTTTCGGTAAGTGATGAAACGTGGAGTTCCATTTTTCGATATAAGGTGCACAATGGCATACGTGCAGTACGGATCATGCATAAAAAACTTATCCCTTCCTACGCATACATAGCAGGAAATAAGGCGTTAGTAAGTTATGATAACCAACCACCAACTTGTACCAGCTGCAGTAAGATAGGCCATTACCGTAGTGAGTGCCCAACGCGCCGTTTACCAGTTCAAACACCTGCTACACCCGACAAGCCAACCTGGGCGACCTTGACTTCAGCCTTGGGGAAGCTACCGACGCAACGTATACCTCTCACAACAACACAACTCACCCCAGATTTTCCAGAGGTGGACACACGATCAGCTGATACACCAGATTTACATGTAAACACACCGTCCGCACAACAGGCAGAAATAACCACAGAAGAGGAAGAGACACAAGTAGCCAAGCCAGCACACAACCACCATGAGGAGACAACAGAACCTGTTTGCGATAGAAATTCCCCTGTGGAACAGTCGCTCAGCTCATCAACCTACCAAAATAATACCCAGTTAAATGATGTACCGGTACTATCAGAGCCACCCTCACAGCACCAGACACAACTTTGTGAACCTGTCAGTTCCCGACACCTACCAGTGACATGACTGGCTTAAAACATGACACCACCACACAGTCTGTGCAGACGCATTCCGCACAGTGCACAAACAAAGTAGGCGGTGACGAAGGTAGTTTAATCGAAATGGAAACCACCAATTCAAAATCCAACCAAGCAGTTAGTCACAGGGATCCAAGATTAAAAAGATCGGTTGAGGGGAATGATAGGAAGAAAGTAATAAAATTAAGTAAATGTCTTCCACAAACTTAATCTGAAGAATATTTACGTGCTGTTGGGTAACGCCAAACGAATATGGACGCTGCTAATGTATTTTTCTTGGTAATCTTAGCTGTGACGTCAGTAGTTAGCTGCTACGGTACTCTGAATGTGAACTGCCTCCGAAGTCAGAGCAAGCAGGTCTTGCTAAAAGAATTCATTAAAGATTATGATTTAGACGTAGTTTTCTTGCAAGAGGTTAACGTCACGAACTTAGCTTTCCTTGGATCTCAATACAGTTATATAATCAATGCCAGAGAAAATTTAAGAGGAACTGCCATAGTCTATAGAGCAGGGATAACTATCAAACTCAGTGAATGTCACCCGAGTGGAAGAATTTCATGCATACTTACCGAAGATAATACACTGATGATTAATATATATCTACACTCAGGAACACACAGACGCCAAGAACGGGAAGATTTCATTCAGAAGGAACTGCCTGATTTTCTGCGTCACAATTATGATAACATTATTCTCAGAGGTGATTTCAACTGTGTATTAAATGCAAAAGATCAGACAGGTGAATTCCATCCATCCCTGGCATTAGGGAGAGTATAAATAATTTCGTGTGGCTATTACTAGCCGATTGCAGCCCTTGTAAGGCAGACCCTCCGAGGAGGGTGGGCGGCATCTGCCATGTGAAGGTAACTGCGTGTTATTGTGGTGGAGGATAGTGTTATGTGTGGTGTGTGAGTTGCAGGGATGTTGGGGACAGCACAAACACCCAGCCCCCGGGCCATTGGAATTAACCAATTAAGGTTAAAATCCCCGACCCGGCCGGGAATCGAACCCGGGACCCTCTGAACCGAAGGCCAGTACGCTGACCATTCGGCCAACGAGTCGGACATTAGGGAGAGTATATCGCGAACTTAGGCTTTGTGATGTGTGGGAAGTTCTTCATGGTAACAGAGTCGAATATACTTTCTTCCGAGGTACGGCTGCTTCACGTATCGTCCGATTTTATGTAAATAAAGAATCAGAGAATAATATCCGAGCAGTATCTGTTAATGTTGCACCATTCAGCGATCATCATGCAGTAGTGATGAAGACTGCGGGTCATAGACCGGCGGCACAGATTGGAAGGGGTTACTGGAAAATAAACAGCTCCTTAGTGTCTGACGACGATATACAAAATGAATTTTCACTCCTGTGGAATGATCTGGAAACTCGAGTGCGAAGAGGTGGAAAACTTTCGATCAAATCTTGGCTATACAAGTTTAAGCCAGCTATTCAGAGCTTTTTCAAACGAAAGGGAGTAGAAAAGGCCATCAACAGACGCCGTACGCTGCATTCTTATTACGTGATTCTTCACGATCTTGTCACCCGTCAGCAAGCCGGAAATGACGTATCCAATCATTTGACCGCTGTAAAACGCCGAATCAACTCAATACAGGAAACAATTCTCCGAGGAGCAATCATTCGCTCCCGTGCAACATCAGTCATACACGAAGAGAAAGCACAGTTGTACCAACTTGCCTCCGAAAAGAATAAAGCGAAAAATAAATACATTCACTCGTTAATTACAGATGACAATAGGAGTCTTACCACTACAAGAAACTGCATTACTGAAGCCGAAAAATTCTTCCAGAGAACATGTAGTGAAAGTGAGATATCGATACCCGACCAAAACAAAATACTATCCTACTTAGATCAACGTTTGCCTGAGGAAGGAAAACAGCAGCTGACCCGTGAGATCACCGAGGAGGAAGTTCTAAAGGCCCTGCGCACTACAAGTGACAGATCAGCTCCTGGCCCAGATGGTCTCAGCTTCACCTTCTACAAAAAGTACTGGCCAGTCATTAAATATACGCTCGTAGAATTGATGAACATTCTATTAAACAACTCCGAAGAATCAACTGGATTCAGCGAAGGCATAATCATTCTTATTCCAAAAGTGTCAATGCCCCGAACTTTATCAGACTATCGTCCTATAACCTTACTAAATGCAGACTACAAATTATTTATGAAAATTCTGGCCAACAGGTTACGGCCGTTTCTGGAAACCATCATTCAGCTAAGGCAGACGTGTGGCATTCCGAACAAGAAAATCACTTTTAATCTCCAAGCAATTAGAGATGCTATATTATTATGTGAACACTACCCCCCACAATGACGCAGCAATACTTAATCTTGACTTTGAAAAGGCTTTTGATCGAGTTCACCATGGTTATTTGTTTACGATTCTCGATAAGTTTGGTATTCCACAGTCAACATGTAGTATCATTAGAACTCTATACACTCATGCTCATTCCCGAAATCTCCTCAATGGTCATTTCTCCAAACCTATTCCAATACGAAATTCAGTGCGACAAGGATGTCCTCTATCTATGATCCTCTTCGCCTTAAGTATAGAACCCTTCATTCGAGCTGTCCATCACCTCCTAAAGGATGTACCAAATCCGCACAAGATGTTTACCGTCCGAGCGTATGCTGACGACGTAACACTTTTATTACGGAACCGAGCCCAAGCGGATCAGCTGATTGAAATAATATCTGTGTGCGAAAGAGCCGCCAACGCGAAAGTGAATTATCAGAAATCTGTCTTGTTACCTCTCGGTACCTGGCCAAACCACATCACAATTGCTGGAATCCCCGTCAGAGAAGAAATAACAATTCTCGGTTTGAAATTCACAGGCAAATTTCAGGAGACAGTCGAAAAGAATTGGACTGCATTCATCAACACTGTCCGGAACACAATGACGAAGGATCTCAGCAGAAATCTTAATCTAATACAGAAAGTACATTAACTCATTCGCTCTGTCCAAGATATGGTACGCGGCTCAGGTCCTCCCCATTTCAGAGAAACATGCACAAAGAGTAGAACTTGGAATGAGTTACTATCTATGGAGAGGATACATCTATCGCATATCAAGAAATCAGCTCAGAAGGCCAGTTGATCAAGGGGGCCTAGGCCTCATCGCCGTCTCCGCTAAATGCCAGGCTCTGCTTCTGAGGTCAATTCTAATGGCAAAGAACGGACTCGGAGATATTAATGATATGCATTTTTGGACATCACCTCGAACTGGAAGCTTTAAACGAGTACTGCATACTATTGAATCTTTCTATCCTCATGTGAATCAACATTGCATTCCACCTACGCAAATCATCTACCGTCGTCTTTTAAACCGTCAACTTGTTACCCCACTGATCATGGAAAAATTCCCCAACATAAATTGGAAAAATATCTGGAAGCAGTTCACAACACAAGAGATCCCAACAGACTGGAAAAGTTCAGCATACATAGCCATCCAAGATTCCATACCAACCGAGGAGAAAAAATTTCGCCACAACTTGGTCCAGTCACCCTTGTGCCAAAAATGAGATTCCAACTATTGACACACAACTCCACAGACTAACACGATGTGATGGTATGATGGACGTTTGGCGATGGACACTGACTCTGGTGCAGCAGTTAACATCTTCCAATAACCCTAACGATATATATCGTATCTTGTTAGCTTTGGACATACCCAACAGGAACAACAATTTTGCCCCAGTATGGCTAGTAATGGGCTTTCTTCATTATGCGCAGACCAACGAGAAATGCTCTGTACAAGGTTTTAGGCAGTTTCTCAAGACAGCGAGACAAAAACTGAAAGTGTATAGTGCTTCTGGAGGGCAGGAGAAATTCAATGAACTTTATGTTCTTACCTTGTGATGATACAGCTTGTGTAAATACTACTTTGTTTCTGTTTGCATTTATTTGCTTCTCTATTTAATAATCCAAATTAACGATGTAATTGTATAGTGTATCGGTCACCGACGAAAGTGGATCGCCTTTCCGTTCCTCATTAATGTGATGTATCACGTGTGTTAATTATTTTAAAAAAAAGAGATATCTTACTGGTCGCGTATCTCTCAAGATTTTTTTGTTATTGATTTTGTATTTGATGTTTATCTGTAACAGTGTGTCTAATTTACGCAGCACTGTAATTAATTATGTACCCTTTACTTTGCTCTAGAAAATAAAGTAATTATTTGAAAAAAAATCTCGATGTCGTATAGTGATGTCAGGCGCATGAGCTCTTTGTCTCGAGGCAGTGCTGGGAAACGTATCGAGAGCTCTCGGTGCATTTCGAGCAACTGATGCAGTCCATGAGTCGTAATCATATCTCGAAGTTTGAATCGCGACATCATGCGCATGCGGTGTGTTATCCCTAGACTATACTTCGCCTGTTGATCAACTAAAAAAAAAAAAAAAAAAAAAAAAAAAAATGTACTCGGACACTCCCGACACGCCATTTCATGTTTATCACCGTGCACAAAGGAAGATGTTTTGCAGGCCAATGACAAAGCTATCCTTGTAGCGGAATATTGGAAAAAACATTATTTAGCAGTGTATTTGGACACGGAAAATGAATAAATCCATATCTTTATCTATGAAAAATCCACAGCCTGCTTTCAGGCATTCGACCGGATCAGGAAGCGGCGAGGATGGGAATTGTGCTGGCTGCCGAAGCCTATCGCACTCCTCTGGGACAATGACTAATGACTAAGAGATGAAATGAAATGATATTGCAGAGTGTTGCTGGAATGAAAGATGACAGAGAAAACCGGAATATCCGGAGAAAAAAAACCTGTCCTGCCTCCACTCTGTCCAGCACAAATCTCACATGGATCCACGGCACCCAGATGTGAGAGGCCGGCGCTCCCACCTGAACCAGGAATGCTTTAATCTATCTATCTATCTAGATAGATAGATAGATAGATAGATAGGTACAGTGAGGGTTTATATGGAGAAAACATTTTACGAGAATTAATTATACAAGAGAACGTAATTAAGTAATGAGCACTTGTTTATTAACATCTCGACTTTTAGCATACTGTATGCATACATAAAATCAACACAAAATGACTGCTTATTAAATAAAAACATAAAACTCATTGGAATATTATTCTTTTATAGGGAGTGAGCAGGAGTTTTCAGGGGTGTGTTTTCTGCAGTATGTTTGGGATCATTATCTTGCTGGAAATAGAAATTGTCCGTTATGCCCAGTTTGTCGACACTCCTCTGAAAATTTCCCTTCAGTATTTTCAGGTAACCAAATCTGTCCATAATTCCAGAGTTCTCCTACACCTGAAGCCCCATACCATTGCTCTCTCCTCCACAGTAGCCCGGCTATTTTTGATGTCCAGCTCAGTATTAGGCTTTCTCCAGACCGATACTCGTCCATCGTTGTGGAATATATTCAATTTAATTTCGTCACAAATAAAACTCCGTCCCAACATCCATTATCTTCTCCTACATGCATTGGTAAACTGCAATCTGGCTACTTGATTTTTCTTACTATTGTAGGTTTTCTTCCTGGGGACACTAGCTTTATACTCCGCGCGATGAAGGATTCTTCTGATGGTTCCACTTATGACTCGTTTACCATAATATTCTTCTACATGGGCTTCTATTTCCGTCGCATTTATCTTCGGATTCTTCATGACTGTTTTCACTACCATCCTCCTATCTCGAGTCGTTAGGTTGTATGGTCGGCCTGATCTTTCGCTGTTTACAAGGGTTCTGTTTGTTTTAAATCTCGGTATGACACTTTGGACTGTAGCACGGCTTGTATATACTACATGTGCGATTTCCGAATATGATTTTGATTATGAAGCTGTACCATAATCTCTCTCTCAGCAACCTTAGTTTCCTTGGTCTTGCGGATCATTCGGATAACAATACCAGCTTGTACTGTACTCTGTACTGGTTCTGTGCATCGCCCATCGACGTCTTGTCCGACTCGTTGGCTGAATGGTCAGCGTACTGCCCTTCGGTTCAGAGGGTCCCGGGTTCAATTCCCGGCCGGGTCGGGGATTTTAACCTTCATTGGTTAATTCCAATGGCCCGGGGGCTGGGTGTTTGTGCTGTTCCCAACATCCCTGCAAATCACACATAACACTAGTCTACCCTCCACCACAATAACACGCAGTTATCTACACATGGCAGATGCCGCCCACCCTCACCGGAGGGTCTGCCTTACAAGGGCTGCACTCGGCTAGAAATAGCCACACGAAATTATTATTATTTTCGACGTCTTGTTAACAACTGTTGGGCACTAAATAGGGAGAGGGGTGTATCCACTGCCTGTACATTTGAAGTACAAACCAGCTGTATTTATGTCACTGGGTTAATCCAGACTAATTACGTGTTTCGTTATTATCTGCAAACTTGTTCAGTTTATTCACGTTGTGTAGTTTACAATGTTTTGTGATGAAGCATCTCCGTTGATGTTTTAGTGATCTGAACTGTGTACATAAGACAGTAATTTCAAGTCGATATCAGGCTGTATGAATACTTATGTCCCCCGCTGTATCTGTATATACTGAACCTCCTGGAGCAAAACTACATCATAAAATTGCATGGAATTTCCCTCCAATCTTCTTCTTTCTGAACCACTTGTCTTAAATGTTGTTGTTGACAAATGAAGGACAACAACAGAAGATAATGCACGACACACCATTTTTACCTAAAATGCAGGACAGGTAGCTAATCGAACTTCAGTACCAGTGGCGGCGATTAGGGGTGGTAGCACACCCTCCTCCTACTTTATTCCATTTTATCCGAGTGAAACTACAAATTATAGCAATTATTTAAATAAGAATTTGTACAAGCCCTGTTGTCTTATCAACTAATTCTTTCCTTCATTTTCTTAGCGGAAATGTTGTTCGCGACTAACAGACTCGTACAGGACCACAGCGAGTAGCACGTGTTGTGAGGAAGGGTAGTAGAGACATATGTTTGCCAAAATAATTGTGCTATTGTCTTTACGACTCACTAACTACTTTTACGGTTTTCGGAGACGCCGATGTGCCGGAATTTAGTCCCGCAGGAGTTCTTTTACATGCCAGTAAATCTAGCAGCACGAGGCTGACATCAAATACCACCGGGCTGAGCCGTGTCTGTATTTAAACCACAACTTCATGAGCCGCCACTGGAGGGGGTGTAAGTCTCTGGTAAGACCCCAATCAGAATACGGTTCCAGATGTAGGATTACTTGATTCAAGAAATGAAAAAGATCCGAAGTTAAGCAGCTCGATTTGTTCTGGGTGATATCCCACAAAAGAGTAGCGTTATGAAAGTGTCGTAAACTTTGATCTGACAAGACTTGGAAGTAAGGAGACCAGCTGTTCGACTAACGGTAAGAGATATGTTCCGAGCTGTCAATGGAGAGACGACGTGGAATGAAATTAGTGGACGAGTAAGTTTGGGTGGTGTTTTTAAAAATAGGAAAACCACAATATGAAGATAAAGTTGGAATTCAAGAGGACAAATTGGGGCAAGATACCCATATTTACACACGCAAGATTGAGCAATAAAAGAAAATGTGCCAAAACACACTAAAACTTACCTTATTATTCATTGCTATGCGAGATCCACCCTTCTATCTTTAATTGTAGCATCATTCATTTCCGTGCCCGGTCAGCATTTCCAAAGTACTGCAGCCGCGATGGCCTTGTTGTTTCCTCTAAAAACATCCTGTGATGTACCTGGGTTGTGCAGGAGAGGACAGATAAGTAGGTAGCTTGGGACTTGTTCAGCACCACATTCACACGAGGTGTCTGCGTTTGCTGGAAGGATCCCCCATTTCTTCACGTTGGTCTTGCATCAATAGAAGCGGTTGAGGGACCTCCACACAGGGTAAGGTAGGTCGGCGCCAGGAGCTGGTTATTCCTTTGGCGACATGGCTGTGGGCAGTGAGCTCCAACTTCTGTTAAGACGAGTTGTCTCTGGTGTTCCCTCCAGCGGCAGAGTCCTAGCAAGGAAGTTCTTGCGGGATCTGAGGCGAGATCTTGCAGCTTGGTAACCATCAGTGGTGTATACTGAGGGCTACCAAGGCTATCAGTGAAGCCCAAACCTCAAATGCTAGCGATGGAAATCGAAAGCACATTATATTGTAGGAAATCTGACACATTGTTCCATTTGCAAACCTTGAAAGCAATGAGAAAACACGTCGCACGTATTTATGAGAACAAGGCTTCGGAAACTGATATTGCAGCCCAGACTCTCGCCCCTTCCCATCGACTTGCCTCACGCGGCTTGCTACTGTCTGCCTACAGGCGCGGGACCGGCGGAGGATAGCTGTGCTATACGTCTTTTCGCGAGAGTTTAATCCTGATGTAAACAAACCTTTCCTTTGCACGTGGACATAAACGTAGATGATTGGAAAAGCAACCGTCGCACTCACTCGACTGTATGCGAGCTTGAAGGAAAGTAGTACGTGGCATTACTTTTATTTTAGTTTATTACATGTAGAGAGTTTAGAAGAGTACGTAATCAAATGGTTGTCATATATATATGTGTGTGTGTGTGTTTATATATAAAATAGTGATTAAATAACGAGAAATGAAGGCACAAGGCGTGGTGTAATACAGGAAGTCTTCTCGTAGTGGGGAAAGTCCCAAGCTGTACAGCGTGGAGATAAGGTGTTGCATCTTGGAGCAGCAGTCACTGTCAGTATTCATAGTGAGAGAAATGGAGCAAGAGGTAGAACTATCGCGTGTAGTGAAGCACAAAAGAGGAAAACCGGTCAGAAGTGACCATAGGCAGTGCTTTGTGAATGTGTTCAACATACTAAGTGAACAGAATCCAGGTTTTGTCGTTTATACAGAAGTTCGGATCTTCGCACTGTTATCGTATGCGATGCGGAGCCCTGTACGTCCGAACACGAGACGTTGACGGGATGGAGGTCGGTACTACACGCTCAGCGAATCACAACTCTTTCTTTGGCGGAGGCGTGGACATACCATGTGTACATCAGGATTAAACTCTCTTGAAAAGACATATAGGCTTCGGTGCGTCAGATCACCACTGCTATCACCATGCGTTATTCATCGTGTATACTTCCTCACCTCATCCTTCTGTCTTAAATATATAGATAACGGAATGCTGGTATTTCACTCCCGTTTACTTCTACATCCTTGTAGGAAGACACTGCTGGGCTGCTGTTATAGGAGTAATATAGTTTTATTTTTATTGGTAGATCTGCTAAAATGAAACGCAATCTTTCAGGTTTAATGTTCTCTTTTGTTGGTTGGAATCGAACCCGTGATCATGTGTCGGACACCACCAATCCACTGATCTTCCGAGGAAGATAATTAACCATTAACAATGGGTACGACCGCTGTAAAATTCAACATTGTTATTTAACGATTATGAAGATGATGTTAACAATAATAATAATAATAATAATAATAATAATAATAATAATAATAATAATAATAATAATAATAATGGTGCATGGCATCTACATAGGCTTGGTGGTGACCTAATAAGGATAAAATGAATGGCGAAGGCGTCACAAACACCCAGTTCCCAAGCCAGGGGAATTAACATTATGAGGGGGTTGATTCTGAAAATTGAACCGGGGCCGTCGGACCAAAGGTAAGCATTCTATCCATTTAGCCTCAAAGCTGGACTTCAATTTACTAAACCAACTCGATTGATCAGCTGTTGAGTATTGGCGGTGGCAGAGGCCAGGGCAGTAGCTTGTGAAGCAGCCTTGACAACACCAACACAGTGGGTAGCTCCTTTGTCTGCAGCTTGATGTTCCCTAATCCAACTATCGAAAAGGGGTAGCCTAAGTCTAGTGGTAGCCCACGTCTTGATACCAGCATACGCCACTGGTGACCATGGATGGATGTCGATGGTCGTTCTCCTGATTTGTTCTCTCGGCGTCTGCAGCAGTCGCTCTCCGAATGTTGGGTGGGGCTATTCCAACAATCTCGCGATCATACGCTGAGCGTTTTTTCCTCTCTGTTGTCACTGTAATGAAATGGAATGGCTTTTAGTGCCGGGAGTGTCCGAGGACAAGTTCGACTCCCCAATTGCAGGTCTTTTGATTTGACTCCCGTAGGTGACCTGCACGTCGTGATGAGGATGAATTGATGAAAACGACACATACACCAGGCCCTCGTGCCAGCGTTAAATATTCTTACCCTGCTGGGAATCAAACCCGGGACCCCTGTGACCAAAGGTCAGGACGCTAACCATTTAGCCATGGAGCCGGACTGTTGTCACTGTACTTCTCAGGAATATGTGATTACCTCTTAATGTATGTATCTCAAACCCTCAGTCCTGTTTCTTGATTCGGGGTCGAGAATGAGGTGACGTGTGTCTACGCCCGGATGCCCTTCCTGACGCCAACCTCAGTTTAGGAGATTAAAGTAAACTCGTGTCCTCATCCCAAGGTGTAGGTGAGCTGCGTGTACCATGTCAACCACATACCAGCCCTCCTGCTACTACTACATTTCTAGCAGTACCGGGAATCGAACCCGGACCCCCGAGGACGGTAGCTAATAATGCTAACGGTTACAGTGTTGCCAGGTCTACAAATAAAAAATCGGTAGATTGTACGTAAAAATTTCAGGAGTTTTAATGAAAATGTCGATAGCTTTTCGAGCACTGAAATGTTATAATACAACTAGATTAAAGAATGCAATAGTCATGTGAAGTTATTATGAGAAAAATATACAATTTCTTCTTCTTCTTCTTCTTCTTCCTCTTCTACTTCTTCTCCCCACTTTTCCTGTAGATGTAGTTAGTTATTCATGAGACGTACGATTTGTGTACCAATTTTGAAGTTGTAGCAGGATGCAGTTTTTATATTCTAGGATATGCGGGTCAGGGATTTCCCTTCGAATGATGCAGTCAAGTCTGAGTTTCGAGTTGAATAAGAAGGGAGAGATTACGTAATTCGAGCCTGAAATGAATGCGGGGAAGTACCTAACGAGTGATGTTATCGATAAAACGTCACGCAGTGAGACGAGGAAAGAGTTTTTCGGCACAAATATACTATGTAACATTAATCATTATTATTGTACAGCCTCCGTGACTCAGGCGGTAGCGCGCCGGCCTCTTCGCTGGGTTCCGTGGTTCAAATCCCGGTCACTCCATGATGAGATTTGTGCTGGACAAAGCGGAGGCGAGACAGGTTTTCGCCTGTCATCTTTCATTCCAGTTTCATTTCGTCTGTCATTCATTAATCATTGCCCCAGAGTAGTACGACAGGCTTCGGCAGCCGGCACAATTCCTATCCTCGCCGCTAGGTGGGAGCTGCATTCCTGACCCGGTCGAATGACTGGAAACAGGTTGTGGATTTTCATTTTCA
Source organism: Anabrus simplex (assembly GCF_040414725.1). Lineage (NCBI taxonomy): Eukaryota > Metazoa > Arthropoda > Insecta > Orthoptera > Tettigoniidae > Anabrus > Anabrus simplex. The sequence goes on from NC_090265.1 coordinate 731,569,689, forward strand.
ATCATTATTATTCATTTTCCTTAACTTTGGATTAGAAGAAATTTCGGGAGACCTGGCAAAACGTTACGGAGGCGGACAGTTTAGGAGATAATGAAAAGAGTAGGGTAAGGAGGCTGAAGGAATCGGCCGTAGCCTATGAATAGGAACTGTCCCAGCATTTGCGAAACCATAGCAGAGCTGACGGTAGGGTTCGAACCCACGCGTTTCCCGAATGCAAAGCTTGGCGCGTTACTGAGGCAAATTGTTCACAGTGTTCTAAGCGCAGTGAGCCCGGAAATGTAACAAGAGGACTGTCGACTTGAAGCCGCCTGCAACAAAGCCAAGTTCACCGTACGCTCTTGACCTCGGAGAAGCCATTCGTGTGATGAACCAAGGTCGAACACCGTGAACTCTGTCAGGGCCATGGAAACTCTTGACGACATACTTACTACGGAGTTCCCTCTCATTCTTGGAGAAAAACCGGAATGAATATTTTCCATTTACCGTCTTACTGTTTACTTTTTTCAATCTGATTTACGTCGTATCGACATATTTAGGTCTTATGGCGACCTTATGGCTAAGAGTGGAAAGGAAGTGGCCGTGGCCTTAATTAAGGTACAGCCCCACCATTTGCCCGGTGTGAAAATGGGAAACCACGGAAAACCATCTTCATCGCTGTCAACAATGGGGTTGAAAACCACAAGGCACTATCTTCCGAATGCAAGCTCACAGCCGCGCGACCCTAACCGCACGGCCAACTCACTCGGTTTATTGTAAAATGATCATCACGTGTCACAAAAATCCCATGATCAATATACGTCGTTAACTATTAATGATGGTCATGATAATAATAATAATAATAATAATAATAATAATAATAATAATAATAATAATAATAATAATAATAATAATAATAATAACAATAATAATGTTTCCTTGTCCAACCCTTGTCCCGTTTCCCTACGAGGTCCGGTATGAGATGAGATGAATCTGTCGTGGCGAATTTTATGACCGGATGCCCTTCCTGACGTCAACCTCATCAGAGGATTTGATGAGATGAAATGAATGGCGTGATATATGATAATAGGAAGGGAGAGGGTCAAATCCTGTGCCGGCACATAGCCTACTCCTGCCAGACAGCTGCAAGGGGTTTACTCACGGCTTAACGTCGCCATCCGACGGACGAATCACCATCAACAGCGCCATATGCCCTCACTTCATATGAGCACTGCGGTGAGGTTTGGAATTTAATCCTGGATTTTGGCACTCAATCTAGTGAGTAGATATTGTAAACCACCACCTCCCCAACCCTGCCGGCCAACATTCCGATGGTGAAATTTTTTTCGACCAACGGGACTCGAACCGGCTAACCACAGTGTCAGACCGTTTAGACTTCAATGCCTTATCATGGCCACCAGACGGGCTTTATAATAATAATAATAATAATAATAATAATAATAATAATAATAATAATAATAATAATAATAATAATAATAATAATAATAATAATAATAATAATAATAATAATATAGTTTAAAAGCGTTTCACTCCGTCAAACACACAAGTTCAAAATATAATATATAACTTACCTGTAAAAATACACATTAAACAAAGAATGACATGTCCGCCTCTGTGGTGTAGTGATTAGCTGCCATCCCTGGAGGCCCGGGTTCGATTCCCGGCTCTGCCATGAAATTTGAAAAGTGCTACGAGGGCTGGAACGGGGTCTACTCAGCCTCGGGAGGTCAACTGAGTAGAGGTGGGTTCGATTCCCACCTCAACCATCCTCGAAGTGGTTTTCCGTGGTTTCCCCCAAATGCCGGGATGGTACCTAACTTAAGGCCACGGCCGATTCTTTCCCTATTCCTTGTCTATCCTTTCCAATATTCCCATCCCCCTACAAGGCCCCTGTTCAGCATAGCAGGTGAGGCCGCCTAGGCGAGGTACTGGTCCTACTTCCCAATTGTATCCCGCGACCCAAAGTCTCACGCTCCAGGACACTGTCCTTGATGCGGTAGAGGTGGGATCCCTCGCTGGGTCCGCGGGAAAAACCAACCCTGGAGGGTAAACAGATTAAGATGGAAAGAATGACACGTTTCGTTCTACAAGAACATCCTCAGATTCCATCAAATCTCTTTAAACATATACAGTATTGTTTATGTTACGTAAACTAGTCAGTGATTATGAATTGTTGATGTTATGAAAAATAAATACATAAATAATAATAACCAGGTATGACATAGAGCAGTTACATGAGATAGTGTCAAAGACGGGCCTCTTAAAATGTGAGATAACTCATTTTATGGAAAATGTGTATCAAAATATCAGGAGATCCCCACTACAGATGAAATATAGGATAATTCCGTATGTGCCTTCCTTCAAATATCTCGGAGAAGTCATTCTACCATCTGGAATGGACTGTAAAGTGAGTTTAAAAAAAGAGCCATCAAACTCCAGAAAGCTTATAGAATCACTACAATAAAAGAGAGATATCGCGTAATGTGAAACTTCGTCATTATAGGACAGTTGTTTTGCCGTAAGCTGTATATGCCTCAGAAACTACATCTCTAGGAGGGAACTTTAAAATTGATGAAACTGAAAAGCAAGAACGGAAAATTCTTAGGAAAAGTCAAGGATCGTAATGCTTCTCGTGGAATTTGTTCATTTAATCGATACCGTAGAGCACATTTAATGGGAATAAATCTAAATACATTGCCACAAGGGCCGATGACCTTCGATGTTAGGCCCCTTTAAACAACAAGCATCATCTTCATCATCAACATTGCCACATTGCCAAAATGTTGTGTGCATCACGACGAATATCCAACTATACAAGTGACTATACACCAATATTCTCATTTCCTTCTTCATGTAAATGGCATATGGATTTTTTAAAAAATACTACAGACCTGTACACAGCAACAGATAAGTTTACTGATGCCGTACATAGGAGATGTTTTAAATTCTATGATCGCATCACTGGATTCGTGATGTACAGGCCGTACTGTAGGAAGCGCGCCAAGCCTGATCGATTAGGGCGGCTAAACGAATGTTACGAGTTGTATTTTGAATGTAATACATAGTAATTGAGAGCGTTCTTTGGATAATTGTGACTGCTGAAAGACAGACCTTTGTTGTTAAGTATATTGCATGATTCTTCTCCAGTGGCGGCCGGTCAATACGTGCTACCGGGCTCCAGCACGTAGCTTGGAAGTGTAAGGAATTAATTATATTCAGTACAATTATTCTGGTGCCTTTTCTTTGTTTTGAGTACAGTATGAATTTGTGCTTTGTGAAAATCAGGGCGAGATCTGTCGAACAACTAGCGCCGTTCTCCCGCGGAACCTGGCTCGTGCTCACGAGAAATGAGCTCGGGCGTGTAGCCTGAAGGAAGCAATACGCAGGCGCAGCCAAGTTTGAAACACTCCCCGTAGCCGGTGGAGTATACCGTCAACCGGGATCAACTTTCTATGATCCCGTCTATAGTTACTTTTTCTCCCGCAAGGGGGTAGAAATGCTCGATGCCTCTTGCTACCGTGATGTTCACGGCCGACTTGATGCGTCGCTCTAGCTAGCGGAGCGCAGTGAGGTATCCAGTCGGCCGTGTGATGTTGAACGTGATAAGCGATTCTGCCACCAGAGAGTAGCATCGTCTGGGCTCAAAAGGTAACTGGGGGCAATCTATCACAAACATAATGTTGTTATTAAGGTAACCAATCAATGCTTATTAAAATATTCATCTTCCTTTTGTGTAAAAAATAAGGAATTCGTACGTGAGTCAAAGAATCTTGGACTGACCCTAAATGTTATCCCGCATTAGAATGTATTTATGCTGGTAATAGAAGAAATCTCAATGATTCTGTTGGTAGCACTTTCAGTTGCTTTGTGCGGTGTTTGATCTCGCGGTTATATTGTTGGTGCGTGTTTTTTTATCACTGTGTTGGTGCTTAAGTTCATACGGAGAATTATCCAATTATTTATCCTCTACAGTGTATATCAAGTGAAATTAAATTAGTGTTCTTAGTGGGGATTTATATTTCCATCATCCTATTTGGGAAGTGAGTATACAGCATAAGTAGTGTGGACAGTTTGATGAAAGAACCATTTTCTAGGAGAACATTAGAAGAAATAGTGAACATAAAAAGAATAGGTCGTCCCACTCCAGTCTTAAATTTAACTCAGAAGGCTTCGAGAGGGCGAAATTCCAGTTATATCAGGCATTTCAACTGTAAAGTTTACGACAATAACAGTTGGATATGTGGCTGTGATATAAGAAATGCTTTGTTTTGTTTTCCTTGCGTCTTATTTGGAAATAATGATATCTGGAGTACGAAAGGTGTGAAGGATCTGGGGCATTTGAACGAGTATATGAAGAAGCATTCGTCGAACAGAAAACACATCAATAATGTAGTGGACCTAAGTGCTCTAGGAAATGTGAATATTGCAACACAACTTAGTAGGGCATATCACGACAATTTGCAGAGACATAATGCAGAAATAGAGAAGAATAGGTATATTTTGTCTAAAATCATTGACTGTATAAAATTTTGTGGGGCATTCGAACTAGCTTTACGTGGTCATGATGTGTCTTCCGTATCTGAAAATCCAGGAGTGTTCTTGGGATTAGTTGATTTCATGAGCAGTCTAGACAGTGCCATTAAGGAACACATGGAATCCAATAAGGTATTTAAGGGCACATCAAAAACCATCCAGAATGAATTGCTAGACTGTATGCTGGAAGTCTGCCGTGAAAAGATACTGGAGGAAATACATAACTCTAAGTACACTGCTATTATGGCAGATGAAACTACTGACGTTTCTGAAGAGCTACAGTTGGTGTTAAAGTGTTCAGATACGTATTAAATGGACAACCACTTGAAAGATTTTGGGGATTCTTTAATCCAGATGGACAAACTGCAGATGCAATATCTGAGTGCATACTGCAGCAGGTCAATAGCATTTTTCAGGTTAATCCAGATAAAATTATCGCCCAAACATACGATGGAGCATCTGTGATGAGTGGTGAAAGAGGTGGAGTTCAAAAGAAAATCAAAGCTCACTATCCCCTAGCCAATTACATTCACTGCTACGCCCACCAGCTCAACCTCGTATTAGAACACGCGGCCTCTCAAAATCAAGCTGCGCGCGTATTTTTCTGCAGCCTATCTGCATTTCCTGCATTCTTTTCCAGATCTCCTCAACGTCTGGCAGCTTTGGAGAAAGTGGTAGCACGATGAATTCCAGGATGTTCATCAACAAGGTGGAACTTCAAGTCTAGAACCGTCAATGTCGTGCATGAAAACAAAGATGCTTTGTTGCAATGCTTTCTGGACCTGGAACAGTCGAAATCTGTAAGGACAGTTCAAGAAGCACGTGGACTCAGGCACAATTTGGAGGACGAAGAGTTCTTATTTTGGCTGTCTTTCTTTCACAGAATTATGCCTCATGTGGATATTTTGTACTCCCAGCTACAAGCAAGATCGACAGATGCAATAAAAATAGGAAAAGCTGTTGGCATTTTTAAGAAAACTGTTGCTTTAGTCAGGGATTCTGTCGATAAAATAGCAAATGAAGTTTCTTCAGAAATGCCACAAAGCAAAAAACGCAGAACGGAATCCTACAGGACGGCTGATGCTAAGGATGTTTGTGATCGAATCACTGAAGAGTTAGATCGTAGATTTGAGTCTCTTTCTTATTTAGAGGTTGCAAATTTATTAGATTCGATGAATTTTAGCGAATATTCAAAACAGTTCCCTGTAAAAGCAGTGAATACTGTGTGTGACGTATACAGACTCCCAGACAAGAATAGACTAATGACTGAGCTCAGCATTCTGTATGAAAGAACTGATTTCAGAGAAATTGACGGTGCAGTTCCTTTACTTCAACTGATCCTGAAGAACAAACTGCAGGATACCTTCGCCCAGATAACAGAATTGCTCAGGATTTTGATTACGATTCCAATGACTCCTTCCGAACCGGAAAGATGCTTTTCGAGTCTTAAAAGGATTAAAACGTTCCTTCGAAATACTATGTGTCAGGAACGGTTGAATGCATTAGCGATGCTATCAATCGAGAAAAAGCTTATCTCGGAAATAAAGAACTTTAACCAAAAGGTGATCGACAAGTTTTGCAGCAAGAAAGATCGCCGTATGGACTTTGTATTTCGCCATTAGGTGAGTAAAAACAATCTTTCTCGAAATAAATATTTATCTCGTAGATAGTTGTCGAAGTATTCATCTGCTTCCAAATTAATGTTTTTGTTTGTTCTGTGTTATAAATTGTGAGAAATGATTATTATTATTATTATTATTATTATTATTATTATTATTATTATTATTATTATTATTATTATTATTATTATTATTATTATTATTAAGAAGTTTGAAGTAAATTGTGAGTTGTTCATCATGGCAATATGCAGATTGAAAACAGCTTATTTAGGGTTTTTTGTAGCACGTTGGACGATTTTCTCACGAGCCGCCACTGTTCTTCTCTAAATTTTTCACATCAGATACGTAATGAGACCACGTAGTTTAGGTGAAGTATGTTATTTTCATGTGCTGAATCATGTAAATCAAGGAACGTAATGCTTCTCGCGGAATGTGTTCACTGAATCGATACCGTATAGCACATTTAGTAGGAATAAATTTAAATAGATTGCCACATTGCCGAAATGCTGTGTGCATCACGACGAATATCCAACTGTATAAGTGACTATAAACCTGTAGCGTCTTGTCCCTATGAAAGAAAATATGGAAACTCGTAGAACTGATCATTTCGCGAGATCAAGCAGGCAGAGAGTAAAAAGAAAAATAAGAATAGTAGAATAAACAATAGAGCACGCACGTATAGTATATTCTTTAATACATTGAATGTAGTGTATTTAACATTGGTTGCATTTACTTATAAATGCATTTAATAATCAAACTTGCATGAAGTGGTGATCCCGACGTGAATATCCAGACGTAATTCTGCCATATCTCAGTTTACAGCAGTGTTACCGGTAAGTGCGTAATTATACAATGGAAAAATATAACCCCAACGAGAGAAGGCAGAACGAAAGTGAGCTTGAAGGCAAAACGTGTGATATTAATAAAGTTAGTATTAAGATTCCCCCATTCTGGTCGGAGAAACCAGATATATGGTTCTACCAGATGCAGGCACAGTTTGCCATGAATGAGATAACTAAGGAAGAAACGAAATTCAATTACCTAGTAGCCCAACTAGAACCGAAGTATGTGGAGAATATCTGGGACATAATAATCGGAAATGAGGTAAATAAGTATTCTGCTGTAAAATTACGACTTCTTGATATTTTTAAAGAAAGTTAATATAAAAGAATTAAGAGGTTAGTTTCTGGTATCGAGCTAGGAGGTTATAAGCCGAGCCAGTTACTGAGGAAAATGAGGTCCTTGGCAGGAAAAGATGTCTGACAAAGTTCTTCGCACTCTTTGGCTGGAGAAACTCTCCGACTCAATAAATGGCATCCTCGTTGTAAGTGAGGAATGCCTTGGCAGAGTTGCCGTTATGGCAGACAAAATACTAGAAATGAATCCTCGCAGCGTGGCGTTTAGTGTCAGCGGAGAATCTACGGAAGGTGCGTCAGTTAAAGAGTTAGTTGCTAGAATATCACAGCTAGAGCAACAAATAGCAATGTCAACAGGAAAATGCTGCAGCCGAAGCAGAAGCTCGTACCGTACCGCAGATCTCCAAGCAGAGGCCGCATTAGGAGGAAATTCGACCCTAACGGTAAATTCCGCTATTACCATTTTAAATTTGGAAGGGAATGCATTCCCGAAAAATGCAATAAGCCTTTCCAGTGGGATGTACAGGGAAACTCCAAACGGCAGTAAACATAGCAGCCAGTTCTGCTCCTGAGAATCAAGGCAGGAGCCCCAAACACCGCCTAAATTTGCAAGATAAGAGGTCCGGCTTGTGGTTTCTTGTTGATAGTGGAGTAGATGTTTCCATTATTCCAGCATCCAAAGGTGATAAATTAGACAACAGTTTTAAATTATTTGCTGCGAATAAAACTCCAATTTCATTTGGAGGTGTGAAAGTCTTGAACCTTGATCTCGGCTTACGCCGACAGTTGCGATGGCCATTCATTGTTGCTGATGTGAAGAAAGGAATACTGGGAGCTGTTTTTTTTAAATCAATCAAACGTGCATCAAGTGGTTACCCCGACTTGCATCACACCATTATTCTCATGTCCTTCGAATGAGTGCAGGAGGAACTTATGGAAGGCGAAAATCCTAACCGAAAATGTAACTATTATGAAGAATATAGGGGTACCTATGTTTCACTCATTTTTCCGAGCTGAGGATAACCAAGTCAGCCTACATTTGTGTTATTTCTTAGGTTAGATAATATTGAAAACGTGCAATAAAAGTGGAATCCAGTCCAAAATGTAAAACTAAATGCATTTTTTAAAATTCAACCTTCTATTAAATGATTTTGGCATAACAAGTTCAACAATTTGAATTGAAGTGTTGCTAGTAGACAGTTATTAGGTATTACAAGTAATTCAACTTAATTCCTTGGAGGATAGTGCCAGGAGTCGTTGAAAAGAAACCACGAAAGCTGCACTGTATTTGCGATCATTTAGAGGTATTGTGACAAAGACTTATTTTTTATTTGTGTGCGTTCGTTGTCTTCTTTTTTATTAATGTACATTAATTATGATTAGTTGGGTACATGGACGAGTAATACAGTCCTTATGATTTGACCACTTTGATCATATTTTAAGTCTACTTCTCCTAAAATTGCATAGACCTAACTTAGGAGATATCAAACGATTACAGGTGTTAATGATCTCACCTGTTCTATTAATGCAACATTTGAGAATATTTCTTAACTGCAGGGCATAGACTTATCATTTAGTCTACATGCGTTGCGCGAATCGGACTCAGGATACTGTCCGTCTCTTTGCGTGACGTCTCCGAGCTACAGTACGGCCTGTACATCATGAAGGCAATGATCACATCTGTAGAATGGACAACAATAGAATATTAGATAATAATGGAAAAAACTAAGCAGGTTTTACAAGAAATAAACGCTACAGACGATACCATAAAAATGGTAAAGTCTTTGGAATTCTGGTTGCAAATCACAGATTCGTGGAAAATGCTAACAACAGTGGACGGAAGAACGTAAAAACACAGCGAATTCATGAATAAATTTTGGGAGGAGATGAAGAAGAAGGAGCGGAATCCGTCAACCAAGCTAAAAGTTTAACGCGTTCTTTAATTGGGTATAACGAAGAAATTTCTCCGCCACCTGCAGCGCTGCTGTCGATAAAAAGTCCAAGTACGCGAGCTTTTTGTCGGCTTAATGTGGAAGTGTGTAAACATTTTATGATTTTTTCGGTAGTTTTATACATTCTCCAGTTTCATACGTGCAAAATATCTGGTGTTAACTTCTCGTGAACTGAACAGTGAAAAAGATTAAGCATTTGAGAAGCAGGACGTATACTTTACCATATGCCTCAATTTACTACCGCATGTGAATATGCCTACAACTTGCACTGTCCCGGGTTGTAATTCGGTTTACGATAAAAATTCGAATGAATAACGGCATTTGTTTTCACTCCCAAAAGATCCCACTCTGTTCTCAAAGTTGTCGAACGCTATCCCATGTCAAGACCTGCCTTAAAGTGATAGTACCCTTAATATAATTTTTCAAAATGTAGCAAAGGCTTTTCACTCTGTCAAACACATAGCAAATACAATGTAAATTAAAACACTAAAAGCATATCTGTAAAACACACACTAACATACAAAGAATGACATGTTTCGTTCTACAAGAACATCCTCAGATTCTATCAAATCACTTAAAATAAGCTTATGTATGTACAGTATTGTTTACGTAGCGTAAACTTGTCAATGATAGAGAGATAAGTGATAACATGAAACAGTAATGACAACAAAAAATAAATTATATACAATTATAATATAGTGAAAAACTTACGTATTTATCTAGACTGCCGATGTTAAGTCTGTTGTCACCAAACACTATTTCAGGACTGTGGTCATGGAAAGTTTGTGGTGAGCCACGCTGTGCGTAGAGAGGGGAGGGCAGGACAGGGAGGGGCCTAGTAGATCGATGTGGATCTCTCCTATTGGACGATAAAATCGGGTAGACTATATAGAGTGGAGAGGGGGGGGGGAGAGATGTAGGGCGGAGCGGCTGGAGCGCTGTGGAACTTTCCATCAACATTGGAGGGGGGGGGGAGAGATGTTATTGACCTATTTCATGTTAATTGTACCTGTATGTAATATGGATGAATGTAATTATTATATTTTTTTATTATTTATAGTAGGTGAATGAAGTACGGAACGGTATTATTATTATTATTATGAAAAAAGCAATTCACCTTCCGTCAACATTGGAGAGAGGAGAGAAGTTATTGACCTTTTCCATGCGAATGTACCTTTATGTAATATGGATGAATGCAAATTAATAATTTTTAGTTGAATAAAGTAAGGGACGTTATTATTATTATTATTATTATTATTATTATTATTATTATTATTATTATTATTATTATTATTATTATTATTATTATTATTATTATTATTATTATTATTTACGATAGAAGCAATTTAAGGAGTAGGTGTTGTCAGATATTATGCGAGTAGACCAAATAGGGGGGAATTATTTAAATGTGTATTATTATTATTATTATTATTATTATTATAATAATTATTATTATTATTATTATTATTATTATTATTATTTACGATAGAAGCAATTTAAGGAGTAGGTGTTGTTAGATATTATGTGAGTAGAGCGAATAGGGGGAAATTATTTAAATGTGTATGCTCATTCAGGTTATTGGCATTAGTATTTTTTGCGACGTAAATTTCTATTGCTTCTTTTATATTCAAAGATTTACTTTTATTTTCGAAGTGTAAAATTTTTAGATCAGTGTTGATGTCTGTGAAATGGTGTGAACAGTCGTAGATGTGCTTCCCGAAGGCTGAATGCCGATTATATCTGATCGCGTTTTTGTGTTCTTTGTATCTTGTATGGAAATTACGTTTTGTTTGACCTATGTATGTGGCGTTGCAGTTAGGTTCTTGGCACTTGAGTTCATACACTCCTGACTTTGAGAAAGGGTCCTTTTTGTTTAAGTTGCACCTGCTGAAGTGTCTCTGTAGTGTGTTATTCGTTCGAAAAGCTACTTTTAAACCTTGTTTCTTGAAAATGTTAGCTACTTTGTATGTGTTATTGTTAACATAGTTGAAAACCACGTAGTTTTCTTTGTCGTGTGTGGTGCTTTCCCGGCGACTTTTCTTATGTTTATTTAAAAGTTTATCCACTGTGCCTGGAGGATGGTTGTTTTCTTTCGCGATTTGTTTAATTATTTGCATTTCTTCACCGCTTGGCGGCGGATGCGCCGATCCTCGCGTGCTGACGTCACTCGGGCTGCGCCTGGACCCCTCGCACGTGCCACATGTCCCTGCGCCAACCATCTTCGCCACAGGCGCTGCACCGTGGACACATCCCTATGGGTATCGGCTGCGATTTGACGAAGCGACCAACCTGCCCTTCTCAGCCCGATCACCATACCCCTCGTAAAGTCGTCTGTCTGCTGGAAATGCCTCCGTTGACGACGGCCTGGCATTCTTAGCTATACACGTGTCCTGTGGCACACGACAACACGTTCTACAATGACTGTCGGCTGAGAAATCACGGTACGAAGTGGGCCATTCGCCAACGCCGTGTCCCATTTATCGTTCGCTACGTGCGCAGCACAGCGGCGCATTTCACATCATGAGCATACTTCAGTGACGTCAGTCTACCCTGCAATTGGTATAAAGTTCTGACCACTCCTTCTTGGTGTTGCATTTGCTCTGTCAGTCAGTGTATGATTGCAGTAGCTGATCATTTATACAGGTAATATATTTACTGGCTTATTATATTTGTCATTTCGACAGAGTTTTAATGATGATGATTTTGTCAGAACAAACATGGAGTGTGTGCGCAGTCGTTTTCAATACGATCTCAGTACGATCCGTGTTTACATGGAACTCAATTCGAACTGAGTACGATACGATCCCAGATTTTACCGTATCGACCTTGAGACTCAGTCCGAACTGAGTCCCCGTTTACATGGCGTTTTCAATACAGGAAGTGTACTCAGATCGATCTGAATCCTGCATGTAAACGCAGTAACTGTTAAACATGCAAGCAAAGTGACAGGCTGTACACCATGCATTGGTTCTCTGCAAAATAATACAGAGGAGGAAAAAGGCAGTCCGTGTTCAGCCCTAATAATATACAGTACAAGAACAATGTAATTCATCCGACTACCTCATTTACCCATCGAATGAATTATTATTTGTTTTCTCGTGTAGAGGAAGTTGTTAGGAGAAATCTTAGTATACAAGAAGCATTTTGGGGAGAAATATTTCAAGAATGCCTGGATAGTTTACCTCCAATAGTATTGTTTCTCATGGACTTGGGAGTCCGGCTCCATGGCTAAATGTTAAGCGTGCTGGCCTTTGGTGACAGGGGTCCTGGGTTCGATTCCCGGCAGGGTTGAGAATTTTAACCATAATTGGTTAATTCCCCCTCATGCGGGGACTGGGTGTATGTGCCGTTCTCATCATAATTTCATCCTCATCACGACGCGAGGTCGCCTACGGGAGGCAAATCAAAGACCTGCACCAGGACTTGGTACAAAAAATATTTTTCCATTATATACGATGCCGATTTTATTTCCGAATAAAAGAAGTAAGGAAAGAAACGCAAGCTCGTACGACCGCAAAACATACCTCGAAAACGTCTAAGGTGTCCAGTTAACAGACTGATGGGGTGAAATGCTAGTAAGATTCATTAAGCTGAGCATGTTAACATATAAATATAATTAGTTATGTAGAAATAACATATGTATGACATACCGGTACGTAACAATCACGTGGGTGCCTGAAGAGTTTTAATATGTTTATATTACGTAGTGTACCAGGAACTGTTCCAGCCCTGTACATTGTTTTATAATTGCCGGAATATATGGAAAAGGGACGGCAATAATATGTGTTCGTATGCCCGACATCTTGTACGAGTACGATACGAAGCTCCTCGTGGCGAGCTGGACACGTCACGAGCTATGAACCTGCGGGTGACGTCACGGCCACATGTTGTACGCCTCTCTCTCGAATGTACTGGAAGGAAAATTTCTAACTTTTTAGCCGATTAAATTACGGAAATGAGACATACGGTACATCATCGTGTAGCCCATGTTCTGAACGTAAACATATGTCAATTTCAATAAAATCCATCACGGCATTCAAGAGATATAAGCGAGAAAGGAATCACACTTCCCCCAGTGACGTGGCAAGCAACCTTGGGTCGTACGGAATATAAGCAGCGGACCAGATCGTAGCAATTCAAAGGACGAGCTGACTGTCGTAGTGAAAGGACATACGTGCCTCTCGCTGCGCTCTCCCTCTCCTTGCCAGGCGCTCTGTACTTTTCAAGTATCAGCCAGGCACTTGTACTTATTAGTACATTTTCGAAGGAGCATTGTCTGAGCTGTAGCACTTCTCAGTGCTCGCTCTTTCTTCTGTTTCAGGTTATCTTACAGGAGGACCAGGATGGAGAAGCCGACCCTACCAGTGAGACTGGTAGACTACGACTACCAGGAAGCCGTCGGGAAACTGCTGGTCGCGCTCGACGCGACGAATGTCCCCAGCTATGAACGCCCGGGACTGGTGGTGTTCAACCGGCTGGGGGAAAACGACTACCAGGGGACACTGCAAGTATTCGACCACCTCAACGCGACTGCGGAGTTCATCGGAGAGCCACTCCTGCCGATCATCGGCATTATAGCTCCTACGTGGGCGATCATCATTCGCCCTAACGACGCAGCCAGCTTCAGGATCTACGAGGAGCGCGCGTCCCAGCAGTTCCAGGTTGCCCGGCTACCAGGACTCAGGGAGCACCTGGACGTCTCGGGCTACCAGGAGGCAGCCTCGCAGACGGAGCCAACGACCGAGGACGACGGCGGCGCTCCCGAGCGCCGCGACGGCGCGACTCCAGTTGGAAAGCTGTACTTTACGAAGTTCACGCAGACCAACAAGGCGACAACCAGGGCGAAGTGGTCGCAGACACAGGCCTACCAGGAAGGGCCTGTTACCCGGGCGCAAACCAGGAACGCGCCCGTGATGGTGGAGAGCAGCACAGCGGTGGAGAAGGACGCCCCCTGGCGTACTGAGACTGCTGCCCAGGTCCAGCCTGCCTGCACGTCTGTCGAGTTGCAGACCTCGATGTGCGCCCCCCAGGACAGGGAACGCAGTCGAGTGTTAGCACCGACCGACCGACGCCACCGCCGCCGCCAGCCAGGAGAAAGAAGAAGATGGCGACGCAGAGGAGCCTGCAGCTACCCCGGGGTCACCAGGCCGGGAGGAGGGTCACCAGGGCGAGGCCTCTTCCCCCGCCGAGAAGCAACCCTTGGGACCGACCGACGCCACCGCCGCCGCCAGCCAGGGAAAAGAAGAAGATGGCGACGCAGCGGAGCCACCAACTATCCCGGGGTCACCAGGCCGGGAAGAGGGCCACCAGGACGAGGCCTCTTCCCCCGCCGAGAAGCAACACCCGGGAGGAAGAAGAAGACGACGTCGCACCAGGAAGCAGAAGGCGACGCTGGCTCACCAGGAGAGGACCGCCAAGCCGCAACCCAGGACTGCTCCCAGGACAGTAGTCAACCGAGGAGCCAATCAGGAGAGGACCTCAGCGGGTAGCGGCAGTCAGGTGAGAGTGAAACGTCCCCCTCAACAGCTCTTGCAGTGTTTCCGCTGTCTGAGGTGGGGCCACCGTCAGGTCAGCTGTGGGCTCGAGGTGAGGTGCAACCGCTGTGGTGGTGATCACTACTACACGGCCTGCGCAACACTTAGAGACGCGCCGGTGTGCGCCAACTGCTCGGGGGGCCACCCGGCCTCCCATCGCAGTTGCCCAGTCTACCGGGCCATGGCGCGGGCAGAGAGGAAGGAGGCCCGGCGTCATGACCCACCCCTTTTCAGGAGGCCCCCGCCTCGTCGGGCTTGGCCTCATTCTCCGGGATCGGAGACTAGGTACGAGGTACCCCAAGGAGGTGGAGTCGTGCGACAGGCCCTAGTGCTACTCGACGCATGGCTCCGCAGCCGGCAAGGACCGTGCTAGTCACAGCAGTGCCCAGACGGACTGATCCCCAGACGATGGAACGGCAAGGAATTGGTTTATGTTTTGTGCATGTTACCTGTTCCTAACTAACACAACCTCTGGTCTTTTTCCAGCCCACATCCTTGCATGTGCTATCAAAAGATGTCAGGTTTTACATGTAGGCTCTTTCTTCTTTCTGCCTATGTGGTTTTTCCCTGACCCTTGAATACTAAACTTCAACACCATATACCTAATACAATATCGCCTGGTAGCGTGTTTGACATGGAAACAGGCAGATACTCCTTGTATCACTTCCCACTCTCCCCTGCTATCTCTTTCTTCTTCTTAGAAATAATAGCATGTCGGAGGCCATGTAGATTGAGTCGTTGGTCACGCGGGGGGAGCGGGCTTCGGGGGCCCCCCCGATAAAAAAAAAACGTAGCAATTCAGTTCGCATTTTACACAGCTGGCTCGCATGTCACGCTGCACGCGACGAGTCGAACTCAGTCTTCATACTGCCGGACATCGTAATACTTAGATAATTTCGACGGCAAGTTGACACTTAGTTTCTGTGAATACCAGTGAGTAGCCTATAAATTGTTGGACTTGCAATTCGTCAGTCATTCAAACTTAGGAAATTAACGTGTGTATAACATCAAAGTCATAAGACTTGTAATATTTCATCAATATTTGAACTTGACAAATATCTTAATTTTCATGTGAATAACCATAACAAATTTGAAGTTAGCACGGCTACTTTACATTGTAATGGTCTTGGACTGTTTCAACTTTGAATATCATGAGTGTAGGTTGCAACGCTGACTATTTTGAGTATTATTAAAGCATAGAACGTCGGCAGCCCTGAAAATGGTTTTCCGTGGTTTCCCATTTTCACACCAGGCAAATGCTGGGGCTGTACCTTAATTAAGGTCACGGCCGCTTCCTTCCCACTCCTAACCCTTCCCTGTCCCATCGTCGCCATAAGGCCTGTCTGTGTCGGTGCGACGTAAAGCAACTAGCAAAAAAAAAAAAAAAGCATAGAACACTTTAATTTGTGCCGAAAGACTGTTCGCGTATCGTCATAACAGACTGTACCATTTAAAACAACCCGTGTAGATAGACTGTATAATGAACTTCGTAATTCAGTGATATTGTGAAGTATAGGACTCATACATGAATACTTGTAGAACTGTGATAGTGAGAAGGAACATTACGAGATATTACGAGAGAGAGCCATTTATTTATTTCTTTGCTGTGAAAGTGAGCCATGATGAACTGTGCTTCGAATGAAAGTTATTTTTTTCAATACGAACAGTGTGCAGTAAGTGTCAAGATGAACTGTGCAGGGAAGTGTATTTTCTCATTATCGTGATTTACGATAATAGACAGTGCTCCCACGTATTTCTCATCCAGTGAATGGTGATTATTTATGAGACAGTGATAATCAGTTCTAACAGTGCAAAATCAAATGGTGCACATTTTCAACCCAGTGCTAAAGCCACTCTTTTAGTAACATGAGAAATCCTTATTCGGGACGACGAAGATCGACGGAGAACGACGTAGATCGACGGAGATTTGATGCAAATCAACGTGGACTTGGAACTACGAGGGACAGTTCCAGGGACGTGGTACTATGGAACATCGTGGCGTTTGCTGTTAGCTGAGTTCCAGATTGCTGCTTGCAGAGCAGTATTCAACTGTTCGAGCTCAACGAGAAGGCGTATGTCAGGTGATATCAGTGCTTTTTCCATTCAAAAATATAGTTCTGAACCGAACTTTTATAAACAGTGTCATTACTGACAAAGAACATTAAAAGCTCACTTACTTAACATTTCATAAGCTTGGAAAATTAACGCTTTACAACTCTTAAAGTAAAGACAGACATTCAATTAACTGTGTGCTCTCGTAATGTCGTATTTTCTCACTTATTGGAACTTTAAATTATCAGTTAAGTGCTTCATTCATAGTGGAAGTGTATCATAAACTCTTAATATACAATATTTACGTAAAGTGTACAATAAGCTACGAAAAATAGGACAATACTCAGAACTTTATACAAGAAGATCAGATTTAATTTCAAGTGTTTGATATTTGAGTTCGATGTGTTCACAAGAAGGAATTACCAAATTTACTTTATTTAATTTATGTAGAAAGCGTAATCTGAAATCGCTCTTGCCAATAGAAAAGACTTTAGGATTTCTTATTTACTTACAACATGCTTTATTATTAATTTATGCGATGAAAATTATGATGGACATAACTGATTGAGAAATTTGAATTTTACTTGATCAATTTAATTTTTCGGTATTCTGTTGTTGAAATTGGGATTTATTTTCTAGTAAATACACTGAAGGAAATGGAAATTGCAACACCCAGAAGGAGTGGTGCTACATTGCTGCAATTGAACATACAGGACGAGTGTTTGGTTGTGATTCGATTATTACACTTTCAGGTCCATCTGACCGCAAGTTTGGACAACAATCAATACAGGATCTGCCCACCACGAGCTGCAATAAATTGATGAATTCGTCGAGGCATGGAGTCAATAAGGCCCTGGATCGCTTCCTGAGGAATTGTAACCCATGCTTGCTGCACTTCACGGGTCAGTTGTTCCAGAGTTGTGGGTGGCTGAGGACGATTGGCCAGTTGTCGACCCATCATATCCCACACATGCTCAATAGGACTGAGGTCCGGGGATCTGGCAGGCCATTCTAAGGTTGTTATGTCGTGGAGAGCTTCTCTGGAGATGCGTGCAGTGTGAACCCGAGCATTGTCCTTCTGAAACATCCCATTAGCAATATTCGCCATCATAGGGAGTACCACTGGATCGAGTACCCTATCAACGTACTGTCGGACAGTCATAGAGCCCTCAACAAGCACTAATTGTGATTTCACATTAAAGCCAATAGCTTCCCAGACCATAATGTTTGGTGTTGGCCCTGTGTGCCTCTCGACAATAAGATCTGGGTGGCCCCTCTCCCCGGTACGTCAGCGCACACGATTCCGGCGATCACTGCGGGCAAGACAGAAGCGCGATTCATTACTAAAGACGACGCTATGCCACTTGTCGACCCACGTCGATCTTTCTCGACACCATGCCAGCCTTACACGTCGCTGTCGTGGGGTCAATGGAACATCTTCTGCAGGGACACGGGCTCGTAAGCCAACTGCACGCAGGCGATTACCAACAGTTTGTTGTGTAACGTGGGGTGCCACAGCTGCTCGAATTTGCGCTGCTGTTGCTTCGGGTCCCATCCGGGCCATCCGAATGATGCGGCGATCCTCTCTCATAGTTGTCCGTCGCGCTGGACCTGTGCCAGGGAGTGTGGGTACCTTCATTTGACCACTGCCGTAGATGCCTGTCGGCTAACACGTGCAGCGACAGTCCTTAGCGATAATCCAGCCTCGCACAGCCCAATTATCTGAGCCCTCTCAAACGGCGACAGTTGTTGGTTGTTGATAGCGTGCTCTTCTCTGTCGTCGAGGTATGTTTGACGGGGAACACTTCACTGCACAGACTGCAAGTCAACTACGCTACACCAGAGTCCGTATACTGGAGTTGATTCCTCCGCGACCAATCACGTGGGGAGATCTGTAGCAACAATCCAATGGGTCTGAAACTTTGATCGTTTACATACCTACATGGCGTCGTTTCATATCTTGAAAATCAACACAAACGGCCAATGCCTTCATGGTGTTGCAATTTCAATTTTTTAAGTGTATCTATGATTCGGCGATATAATAGGGTGGCCTTCCAGAGATTGAATAAAGGAAAGAAAGATATAAATCTATTATTTTGCTTTGCGATCCTCCCTCTCTGTACCATTTCCTAAGGACTAGGCACCCCTCAGAAAGACCTCATGCTCTTTAAAATCAACTTTTCCTGGTACAGTAGCATGTACACTAACAGTTGAACATGTGTTTTTTTAAGGTTATAATTGATAATTACAACTGAGTTTGATTTCGTGGTGAATTAATGAAATATCACTTAGCTTTATAGACACATACACGTTTGAGATATTCGTTAAGATACTGACGAACCAATTTCAGAAGTAATGTCATTAAATCTATATATATATAAAATAAGAGTTTTGTCTGTACATTGCTCAGAATTTGAAAAGATTGATATTTCTGTATCGGCCATGTCCACAGCAACTAGGAAAAGAACTTTTTACTTTTCCGTAATTTCTATCTGTCTGTCTGTCTCTCTGTACGTATGGTATGTACACGCATCACTAGAAAACGGCTAAAGAGAACTTAATGAAAATCGGTATTCAAAGTCGGGGAATAAGTCGCTACAATCTAAGCCATAAATAATTTTATTCACGCTGATAGAAATGGTAGTTTAGAGGAAGGCCTAACATTCAATTTTCAAATATTTATGTTGTTAGTGGTCCTATCTTAATAAAAATTGGTATGCAAAGTCGGGGAATAAGTCGATACAATCTAGGCTGTAAATAATGTTATTCACAACGAGTGAAATGTTAGTTAGGGAAAGGACTAAAATTTAATTCTTAAATATTTTCGTCATTAGTGGTCTTATCTCATTGAAAACTGGCATACGAAGTCGGAGAATGAGCTTTTACGATCTAGGCTATAAGTAATTTTATTACCGCTGAATTAAATGGTAGTTTAGGGAAGGCCTAAAATTAATTCTCCAATATTTATATTATAGGTGGTCGTATCGATAAATACTACATAACCAAAGTTATATAGAATTAAATTTCCGACCATTTATGTCTTATACGTTTTTACCATACCGGCTATGATAACACAGATATTCATGAATTTGTATTTTTGTTGCTAAGTCCATATTGACGCCGAGCCACGAGAAAATGGGTTAACAGAATTTAATGAAAATCGGTATAGAGAGTCGGGGAATAAGAAACTACAGTCTAAGATATAAACAATTTTATTCACCGTGGATGAAATTGTAGTTTAGGGAAGGCACCTAATATTTAATTTTTAAATACATATGTTTTTGGTCCTATCGAAAAGTACTACATAACAAAAGTTACAGAGAATACACTTTCCGATCAATTATATTTTATTCAGTTTTTTTTTTTTTTTTTTTTTTTTGCTAGGGGCTTTACGTCGCACCGACACAGATAGGTCTTATGGCGACGATGGGATAGGAAAGGCCTAGGAGTTGGAAGGAAGCGGCCGTGGCCTTAATTAAGGTACAGCCCCAGCATTTGCCTGGTGTGAAAATGGGAAACCACGGAAAACCATCTTCAGGGCTGCCGATAGTGGGATTCGAACCTACTATCTCCCGGATGCAAGCTCACAGCCGCGCGCCTCTACGCGCACGGCCAACTCGCCCGGTATTATTCAGTTTTACCGTACCGACTATTGATAAGAGAGGTATTTCAGAGTCGGAAGAAAACTAAATGTGAAGGCCTAAAATATCGAAAGCGCACAACATTGATCAACAGTAACATTACATTGACCATTGTTTGTTGTGATGTTATTTGTCTCTTATGCTGCCTCTCAACTCCGACAGATGGGATTACTGCTGCGTACCGAGTATAATAGCCTGACTGAATCTTGGCGGGAAAGAGCCGGGGAGTTAGAAAACTTTCTTCTTTAGCATGCTATTCCTCTGGTTCATACAAGGTTCTTTCCAACACAGTCCCTGTTCCGGTACATGGTCGCCTTGCGCATGCGCAATACGAAAAATCCTTTCCAACACAGTCAAAATTGCGTTCATGTATTCGTCCGTGTATTGCAGTCAGGCGTTCCAACAAACTCTTCGCATCAGTCCCTGGCGGTCGGAACTAGTGCGCAGTCTAAAGCATGTACTGAGCCGTACATTTCTGTGACATGCGCAGAAACACTATCGTTACCCCTTGCTGTACGCTGATTTCTTTGGAGTTCCTTAATCAGCTGTTTTTATGCACATTGCGAGCTCTTCTCTCATTAATAAATTAATCAGCTGTTTGGTACCTGAGGTTAGGATGGATAGTGACGACGATTTTTTACACTCTTTATCCAGTGAAGAAGGGGAAGTACTATTTTTCGCAAAAAGAAAAAGAAATGAAAATTATTTAGGTGGCGGTAATTAAACATCTTTCTTTAGTTATTTATGTATTGTGTTACGTTAGGCCTATAGTTTATGAAGGAACGAAAGCTACCAGGTGAAACAAAATATAATTGAAATACGATGTATTTTTCAGAAGAAACTGTTCCTCAGTATAATGAAAATGAGTTTTTCGAGCATTTCCGCATTAGCCGAGGAGTTGCTCAAGATATTACAAATCGATATGAAAGAAGTGAGCATCATAAAAGACATGTGTGTCGGTGCGACGTAAAGCCCATAGCAAAAAAATAAAAAATAAAAAATAAAATAAAATAAAAAAAATAAAAGACATTACGGGCAATATGTGAAAATATCGGCATTACACCAGGTTAGTACAGTAACTGCCGTTACTCCTATTCCTTGGAGTTCATGAACGAGAATCCATTCCAACACAACCCAATCGTGTATCAATCCCCGAACCGATACAAAGTCAGCGTATGCGTATAGAGCGGTATATGGATACGTCCATGTACTGACAGCAAACTGCGTGTTGGAAAGAACCTACATTTTCTGATACCGCTGGTACGTAACACACTGGTTCTTCATAGAAATTCAGTTATTCGATCCCTACTCTGACGCGCTGTTTTCAATGAACAGTGTGCATACGTACGGCAGAGGCTGGCTTAGTAGTAGTAGTGGTAGTATGGCCTGGTCTAGAATAACAGTTTAAGCCTATTTCAAATTATAGCACCACAATTCAGTAAATAACTCAAAATTCAACCCTGAAAACAGTTGTTTCTTAAGAAATGCTTCTCCCTCTTCACTTTTATAAAATTCTACATTCATTTTATTCCAAACTAGCAATTTCCCGCTGGCTCCGCCCGCAATGTACAAAGTATGGTGGTGTTCGTTACTATCCTCACGGATGTATTTGCAATGTTTCAAGTTAATGAAATAAAGCACATAATCTGCTGTGGTAATAGAATGTAATATTATGTGAACAAAACACCTGAAAATACATCACACAAAGAAATTGAATTAAACGTTCCTTGGAACAACACTACGCGCCGAACTGTTAAAAAGTCCTTCAAAGATCTTCGTCATGGAGACAAATGTACTCATAACTTTTCTCAGAATCTACCAATTTAAGTATTTATTACCTCATAAGAAAGCGCTTGATCCACTAAGTGTTTTTTAGACAAAAACGGACCACGTACCTCAATTAGAACGAAGGATATGATTGCTTCAATGAGAAAAAAATGTTGGAGAAATAAGACGTCAAATAAAATGTGCACTCATAACCTTCCTCAGAATCAACCAGTTTGAATAATTAAGAGCTGAAATGAAAGATCTTGATCCACTGAGTGTTCTTAGGTCAAAACGAACTCTGTACCTCAATTAGAGCCAAAGATATAATTGCTTCAGAGACAAAAAATTAAAAAATCAAATAATTTG
Organism: Anabrus simplex; assembly: GCF_040414725.1. Classification (NCBI taxonomy): domain Eukaryota; kingdom Metazoa; phylum Arthropoda; class Insecta; order Orthoptera; family Tettigoniidae; genus Anabrus; species Anabrus simplex. Next base: position 731,592,286 of record NC_090265.1, read on the forward strand.
AGGAAGGCGGAAGTTAAGTGATTTATAGTACCTGATGACAAATCTGTGAATGAATACCTTTCAGTTAAAAAAAGAATTAAGGGAATCGACCGGATAGAATGACCGGACTGACTGACTTTATTTTTCATCAATTTTTTTAATATATAGACTAGCAGTGAAGATGGAGTTTCTCCTCTGGATTGGAGGAAAAAATTGCTTCCAAGTCAGATAGATTTTTTCGCCGCCATTGTATTGAAATGATAATTTCCAACTCATCGGGTACTCCTAGGAAACAGATTAGTAAAAGGGCATAGTTTTTGCCCTCGGAGTCTCCACTATTCGACCCTCCCCCCGCCGAAATAAGACGAAGAGTGTTCACGAATCACGGGTGTCTGCGGCTTGGTCATTCCAGCTCTGGAACTTCGGACTGTTAAATCGGCAGTAGAGTACTGTTCGTTAAAAGTGAGAAAATGTGTGGTGTTTCATTTGTTCGAGTATCTCATATGAAAGCTTTGCTTTTAATCTCGTTGACGTCATTGTAATTATGTTCATTTCAGTTGTGAAAACCACTAAGACAGTCTCTCTGAAGATCTAAAAAGGCAGGTGGAGAGTGAGTGTCTGCCATCATAATGAAAACTCCCCAACCTGATTGTGACTGATGGTAGGTAAGCGGGTCTACCAATAGAGTGAAAATTCCCTAATTCAGTCTTCATATGAGGAAAGATGTTTGGTGACTTCCCCGTCGCGTTTTTAGGGTAACATAGAGAGCTACGCAATTTAATACAATCTTGCTCACAACGTGTATGCTAGAATTCCGTAGCGAAGCACGGGTGCATCAGCCAGCCATTACTAAATGTAAAATATTTCCTACGTATTTTTCACATATTACTTTCAAAACAAGGACCACTATATCTTAATTTGAACGAAACACAGATCGCACATAAACACAGTCATCGGTCAGTAAACAGAATGCACAGTGCTGAAACATCACAACAATGAACACATTGTTTTAAATCATTTATTTAAACGACAAATTCCGAATTAAGTCACATCAGATCTCATTTAGAATCACATGTTCGGAGACAGCTGCTCACAATTTATCTACACTAGCGCCGCGTAGTGTAGGAAGATATCAACCAGCAGAAGTCGTCACACTATGCATTTCTATTCGTCCTGATGTTACTATATCATTTATTAATTCTAGATCACAAATATTTTAGAATTGACTCCATAACCACCAACAACTTATTTTTCTAACGTCTCCACGGCAACAAAGCAAATACCACCCCATCTAATGTATTTACTTTTTTGAATCGTCTTTTGTTTTCGCTTCGTATCACCATGGAGCGGCCACAAATATATGTTTTCGTCTCTATACTCCGCTACTTTCATTCTTGAGATAAACTAGTAAAATACAAATTCCTCAGTGCAATATTATTTATAAAATAGGCACATTTATGTTAACACATCAATATCTGTATTATTGCAGATTAAATTAAAATATAGGTCTTGTGGTATGTAGTTCTGTTCTACTGTAGTTACGAATCTTTTCACAAAAGTATTCGACATTGTTTTTAAATAGCAATAATTATCAAATGAATGACAAAAAAGCAATTGCTATAAGTTTTTGTTCAAAAATACAAGCGTTCTCACTACGTCGGGGTCGAGACCACTTCACGTTGTGCTGAACAGTCTCTCCCTCCTGTTGCTGGTGGCATACATATATATTTCACTGCAGCTTTGGAAAAATTATATTTGTTTCTCAACAACCGTAATCACTTGAAAGGATATCTTCATTCATGTATGTGATGATGTCATCTTCAGAAGTGTTAAGGTGGGATGTAACCGGTTGAGATTGACATTTTTTATTTTTCGTAGTTTTAACCGGTTGAGGTTGAAATGTTTTATTTTTGTAGTTTTTCATTGTTTGGTATGTTTTCTTCAATGTGTGAAAATTTAAAAATGGCATAACACTGGAAGTACATAAAAGTAATCTCATCAATCCGTAGGTACTTCCATGCCCCCTTTTCAATCAATCAATCAATCAATCAATCAATCAATCAATCAATCAATCAATCAATCAATCAATCAATCAATCAATCAATGATCTACATTTAGGGCTGTCGCCCAGGTGGCAAATTCCCTATCAATTGTTTATTCAGACTTTTCTAAACGTTTTCAAAGAAGTTGAAAATTTATTGCACATTTACCTTGGTAATGTATTCCAATCCCTAACTCCTCGTAAGGAGCCCTTTTGAATTCCAAAGTTATCTTCATATTATGATCCTTCCTACTTTTAAAAAGCTCCTGTCAAGCTTATTCGTTTACTAATGTCATTTCACGCCATCTCTCCACTGACAGCTCGGAACATACTCCCAAGTCTTCGCAGCCCAAAGTTTGGAACAATTCGGTAACACTACTCTTTTGTCGGAAATCAACCAAAACAAATCGTACTGCTTTCCTTTCCTTCTTTTCCAGTTCTCGGATCACGTAATCCTGATGACGATCCCATACACTGGAACCATACTCTACTGTGCTCGTACCAGAGACTTATACGCCCTCTCCTTTGCATCCTAAGTACACCCCTTAAAAACTCTCATAATCATGTGAAGAGATCTGTAACCCTTCTTCACAACCTCGTTAATATGATCACCCCAATCAATATCTTTCCTTATATTAACACCTAGGTACTTACAGTGTTCGCCATGAGGTACGATCACCCCATCAACACAGTAATTAAAACTGAGAGGAGTTCTCCTCTTGGTGAAACTTACAACCTGACTTTTCATCCCATTTACCATCATACCATTATCCGCTCTCTGTCGCACAATATTGTTTAGGTCCACCTGCAGTCGCTCACAATTATTTATTCCTCTATACAGTATAATATCATCCGAAAATATCCTTTTCTGTGATTCCATTTCTTTACTCATATCATTTATATACAATATATAAGAAAACATAAAGGTCCAAAAATACTGCCACCAGGCGAGTTTGCCGTGCGGTTAGGGGCACGCAGCTGTGAGCTCGCATCCGGGAAGTTAATGATATGCCGATTCAGACTGACGGCAAGGCCGGCCGCCGCTGCCGACACCCAGGTGAGGTCGCCCGGAAACCCCAAGTATCCTCAGATACGCCTCTCCCGCTACTATGAGATGGGTAGCCGTGGTGATGGTCGCCGCAGATCAGATGTAGATGAGCAGTCCCCAGATGGGTTGGCGGTGGAATTACCCCAACTCAGCCCTTGCCGGAAAGATGGAGCTCCAGCGCGCCGTTATGAAGGAGTCTTCACTAGAGTGGAGTGGGCCCATACCCCAATCCGGTATCGCTCGCCAGATGTTGAAACGCGGCCACCGACGACTGAGGGGGTACTGAAACAATAATATCTGAGCGATAGGGATTGTTTGCTGGGGTTTTGAGAGTACAATGTTTATTTGTTGGAGGCAGAGGGGCGGGCGGCGTTGGTGGATAGTGTGTATCAGCAATGCGTGGATGAAGGAGACGGGGGTTAGTAATGGCCACTAGGTACTGGCTAACAGGAAATTTCTCAGAGGGGAAGGTTTTACAACAATACACATATTGCCTACTTATAATAATAGGAACAGAAGGCCTCGCTATTAATATTACATAATTTTTAGCAGTACGACGCTTCTTAAAAGGAAGATAACCTTCGACTCCTGCCAAGATTTAGTGGCGAATATAACAACCATGAATTTACACAGGTTTCACCTGAGAGAGGTGAACCCTATATATCCTCTCCGTGGCTAGGCTACTAACCGGTGTTAGAGAATATAGAATGAAGCACGGCCCATGGAATCTGGGGGCAAGCTTGCCCGCAGGAACAAAATTTTTAACCATGACTTGATCTCCGACTTTGAAATTGGTGGGCCTCCGTCCACGATCATATCTTTCTCTAACTTTTTCGTGGGACACTTTTAGGTTACTTTTAGCCTTCTTCCATAGATCCCTAACATTATCGGGATCTATTGTCTCTGGTAATATGTTATTAAGTGACAAAAGATTAGAGAGCGCCGTGTTAGGGACAAACTTAAACATGAGAGATAATGGAGTGAACTTGTGTGCCTCATGAACCGCCGAATTCCAAGCAAAAGCCAACCAATGCAGGGAAGTATCCCACCTGGAATGATCTTCATGATGAAACGCAATTAAAGGAGATCGGAGATTAGATTGACCCGCTCAGCCAGAGACGGTTGAGGGTAATAAGCTGAAGCGGTTACGTGTGAGATAGACAGGTCAAAACAAAATTTACGGAATAAGTTAGACGTAAATACCTTAGCATTATCAGAAATTATGTATTGACATGGGCCAAAAGAAACAAATATAGTAATCAAAGAAGAAATAGTAGACTGAGCGGTACCCAACTTAGTCGGAAACAACCAAGAAAATCTCCTAAAACCATCTACACACAAAGCAAACCAAAGTCACCTCCACACAGGCCATGAAGGCCCTTGGAGGAGTGGAAGGTAAAGGCTTCCACCATTGTTAACCTCGGCGCGTGTTGGGGTAGAGTGCTTAGCTCTACGCCCGGCCGCCTTTGCACCCAGGAATTAACCTGGTACTCATTTTTGGTGTAGGCTGAGTGAACCTCAGGGCCATATGCACCTCCGGGAGTGGAAATCTCGTTTCTTAAATTTTACTACTTCCTAACGGGGATTCGAGCCCACGTCCTTCCGGGCGAACCGAGCACGCCTTTACCACCTCGGCCAGGCAGCCCCTTACCATCTACACACGCCAGAATAAATGTATTTACGTTCCCCTTGGATTGTGGGAAAGGTCCGACGTAGTCTACATATAGACGTTCCATGGGGCGTGACGCTTGATCAGATGACAATAGCCATACCTTAGTGGACAAGGTGGTATTACTAAGCAAGCAAGATTTACAAGCTTTTACCAATTCTATAATTTCACCGTCCATACCTTTCCAAATGAACATCTCTCGGATCTTTTCCCGGGTTTTGAAGATGTCCAAATGCCCCCCTAATGGGGTCTCATGATAGCACTTGAAGATCATAGGCACAAGCACAGCTGAAACCATTACTTTCATATTTTGATCGTGCCTCGAAGGGCAACACAAATCCCCGTTTCTTAACACAGAAGAAAGGGTTTCCGTAGTAGGAGCCAGCACTTGATCTTCACGTTGATATTTCTCAATATCCCGAAATAACATAGGGGCATCAGTTAGAATAGCATTAATACCCGAAAGTATGGGCGTGGGAAGAGAAGAACTATCTTCCTGTTCAGTCGTCTCCACTTCATGAGAAAACATGCGGCTTGGTCCATCCGCAACTACATTTTCGGATCCTCTAAGATGCCTAAGATCAAATTGGAAAGCAGAAATCCTGATGGCCCAGCGGGCTATACGACCAGTACGACGAGGCCTAGCTAATACCCAACTTAAGGCTTGGTTATCCGTTTCTAGGTCAAATTTGGCATGTTCCAGATAAAGACGGAACTTCTCTAAAACAAACAAAACTGGCAAACCCTCAAGTTCATAGATGGAACATTTGGCCTCTTGAGCCGATAATGTCCTAGAAGCATAGGCGATAGGTCGCCTTCCGAGTTCCGTTTCGTGAAAAAGGACAGCGGCAACCGCCCATGACGAAACGTCTGTTTGGACAACGAATTTCTTTGAAAAATCTGGCATAGCTAATACAGGGGCGTTACAAAGAGCTAATTTCAGATCTTCAAAAGCGTCTTGCTGAGACGGCCGCATTCAAATTTGACACCTTTCCTACGGAGTAAGTTCAAGGGCGCCGCTCTGTTAGCGAAGTTAGGAAAAAATTTCCTGAAGAAATTCACCATGCCTATAAACCTGGCAATGCCTTTGATGCCCTTAGGAGGCTTGAAATCACGGATAGCCTGTGTTCTGGAATGATCGATGGAAACACCATCGGACGACACAATATGCCCTAAGAACGACGTGGAAGGTTTAGCAAAAGCTACCTTAGATAATTTGACAGTCAATCCAGCCTTACGAAGGCGATTGAGTACTTCCTTTAAATTATCAAAGTGTTCATCAAAGGTCTCAGAAAATACAGCCATCATCGAGGTAGTGATACAGGTATTCAAATTTGATGTCCGAGATGACCCTATCTAGCAATCTAGTAAGAACAGCTGCCCCCGTGGGGAACACGAAATGCAAGCGGTTGTACTCATACCAGTTCCAATCCGTGGCAAAAGCTGTTAGATGTTTCGATTCTTCAGCTAGAGGTATCTGGTTGTACGCCTGATTAAGGTCAAGGATGGTAAAGAACTTGGCTTTCCGAAACCATGTAAAACAAGAGTGAAGATCAGGAAGAGGCACAGATTGTAACACCACCTTACGGTTTAAAGCCATGTAGTCAATTACAGGCCTGAAAGGAAAATGGGCGATGAATACGCCGACTTAGAGGGTCGAATTATACCATCCTTCAACATTTGATCAATGATTTCGTTGCCTTCATTTTAGGTGGAGACAGTCTATAAGCCGGAAACCTAACCGGAATAGAATCCGTAACCTCAATCTTAAATTCGATAAGGTCAGTAACATCAAGAGTATCAGAAAATACATCAGGAAAGGACTGACACAACTTACGAATACTTTCAGCCTGCTCCTCAGGTAGATGTTTAAGATCTAACAAAATTTCATTCTGGGTAGGCGAAACAGATGAACATGATACAGAATTACATTTTAAAAGAGGAATCTTAAAATTATTAGCAAATTTGAAGGTGCACGACTTACTCCGAATGTCGAGCACAAGCCCAGTAGAAGACATGAAATCGGCCCCCAATATTACGGGGCAACACAAGTGTTTAGCAACGAACAATTTTATTCTCCAGGTAAATTTTGAAATACGAATTTTAGCAAAAATGAAACCTAAAATTTCTAATGTAGAAGAGTTAGCTGAAACACATTTAACAGAAGACGAACAATAATCAGGAAATTTACGAACAGTTTTTAATTTAGAGTACCATTCTTCCGAAATTATGGAACACATACTCCCTGAGTCTAATAGAGCGGCGATGGGTTCATTGTTCACTTCAATTTTAAGAAATGGCACAAATGCGGGGGTCTCTGCCGCAATACTGAGGCATTCTTTGGGGCCTTCAAGTGATAAATTAGAAATAACTTCACCCTTGCCAGAGCTTTTACTGGGTTCAACAGGGGCTGAGCCTCGGGAAGATAAACATACTGACTCAGCCGATGACACTAGTCATTTCATATTATCAGCGTTCGCGGAGGTTGCACCAGAAGTTGAGCAGGAGAGGGTGCTATTGACATTAGTGCAATTCTTGGCGAGGTGAGTAAAAGAGCCACATTTAAAGCAAACTTGAGATGATCCTGCTCCATTCTTTGTCCCACTCGATTTTAACAATGGGCATTTATTGCGCAGATGTTCCGCTGAACCACAAGCATAACCTTTGCGGGCGGTGAAAGGTCGGTGAGATGGAGGCCGAGAACTACTAGAAGACGGAGGGTCTCCTTCGCAACTCGTAAGGTGTCGGCATATCTTACTCCTTCGGCTGATACAGCCATAGCCTCTAACTCTGAAAAGGTTTGAGGACGAGACGCGAAACATAGGTAAGACCTATAGGGTCAACAATAGTTTGTACTATTTGATCTTCAGAAAAATGGAGTGCGAACACCCTGGTGTAAAATTTAATGTCTTGGATGAAGTCTGCAAGATTCTCATCCAATCGCTGCACTCTGAAATAAAACGTTTGTATCAGAGATGACATTGCTCTAGCCGGAATGAAATTTGCCAGGAGGTGGGCGTGGAAGTCTTCTATGGACATTGTATCACCTATAGCTTTGACTATTTTGTCCGAGAGGACGCCTACGGAATATGGATACATCATTTGAAATATTTGGGAGTGAGAGAGGGAAAATACTAGTGCGTAATCTTGAAATTCTACTAAGAACCTTAGGAAAAAAATTACTTCATTAGTTGAGTTAAATGAGAATTTTGAAATGCCCTTCAGCAACATAGCCAATGGATGAGGCAGACTACTGAAACCGGGTGACATAATTGGTGACGGCATAGAAGGTTGAGAGGTATCTAACACAGCATTATTTAAAAAGAAAGGTGGAATTTGTCTCGGATGACCAGACTCAGTTTCCAATGGGGCAGAAGTGTGTTGAGTTGCCACAGATTTCCTACTTTCTACAGCTTTACAAGAATCCTCCTCAGTAGGCAAATTTATTAAAGGGACTTGGTCCGTTTTGGGAGCAGCTGCCCCAGTCAACAAGTGACTAACTCTGTTAGACATATCTGAAATATGTTCAACCAGATTACTAGCCTCCTTAGCATGATCCTCTTTTAATTTGAGAGACAATAGGTCCCTACCTCTGTTATAGAAATGAAACAGGCTAGCCTTTACTCTCTTAAGTTGATTAACAGATGGATCGCTTACTTTAAAAAACCTCACTACAGACACTAGTTTGGTGGTATTGTCAGTGAGGGTGGATAGAGCCTCATCAATTCCTTTTTCACAAAAAACTGGGATACAAATAGGCAGTTCTAAGGATTCTTTAAGTTTGGCAATATCTTCCACAACCGTGCCTCCAGATTGGACCTCTCCAATGAGTAGCTCATAAATCAATTCCTCCTTGCGCAAGTACCCGGGAGCGAGAACTTAGCGAGGACCTGACATGTTGACAGAAAGTTAATAATTAGGAAAAATTCCCAGCAACCGAGAAAATTCTTAGAGTTGCGAACTGATCCAACGTTTAGCCGTCAAAAGGGCTTAATCTAGATCCATTCAACCACGCTGTCTTAACGCACACACTCTCAGAAATACGGCGATAAGAAAAGGTAGCCTGAAAAGGCCGCAGCTTATATACCCGAGGGGACGGTTCGAGAGGGTTCTGGACTAAATCCGGACACACCTTCTCATTTTTATTGGGTAAACCAAAACCCTACAACAAGCCAGTGATTGGCTGAAAAATATTTACAGAAAATTAGTGATTGGCCAGATTTAAAAACTGGCGGAATGAGAAAGAAGTGTTGAAAATCTTGAAATAACAAAATAAACGAAAGTTAATTTAGTTAAGAAAATATAATGACACAAAACGTCCTTAAATCATTAATTCTTTTACCTTGCACCAGAGTGCATTACCTCAGTTTTTTGTAACGACATCTATGGAAAAAAGTTCAAGCTTCTTGACGTAAACCACAACAAAACCAATAAATACAGACAGTTTAGGCAACTTCACAATAACACAATTACTCCATAATTCAATGGTGACATCTTCTGGGCAATGTCCCAACTTCATGCCGTAGCTGTTTCAAGATTTTTATGAGAGATAGCGTTCTTTACGGCGCTTCGTTTAAATGTGAGTTATTATTATTATTATTATTATTATTATTATTATTATTATTATTAATATAGTACATACAAACTGCATATATTTTGTTAGCCATTATCATGTTAATTCTTCATCAAGCGGAATAATATGAATTATGGGTTTCATTATCTTCGTAGATGTGAAAAATACAGAATGACTTATTCAGGAAATCAACTAAGGATATTTGCCAAGTTTTCACGCTAGATTGTGTGCGCAACGTTGGACCGCGATATATTGCAAAATGTCATGTATTCAACTGTATGTATTTGCCCAGGATTAACACCGAATGTACAACAGCAACACCCTAGAGTGAGGAAAGCAACGGGAAACTACCTCACTCCTCATTTCCCTAGTACGCATTTTCAGTGATGCCTAGGCCATCTATGACAGCTGATGGCAGAGCTGTTGAGGATCCCACCAGCGGCATCGCTGACGGACTGAACATACTGCACCCTTGCAGATCTTAGAACAAAATACAGAACGTGATGTTTCCTAGCAACCGTGCAGGCTGTGATCTGAATTATTGATGGATTCATTTCTTAAGGTAGAAAGAAGTTTACAAACAATGATAACAAATTATTTACAACTATATACATATTTGAGTAGCCTTAAAACATACAGAATGAGACTTAGATCAGATGATGCAGTAGTGTCAGAGTTGAATGTCCGACATGCTTAACCATTTTACAGCTTCATCATTGGCCTCGTGGATGTCCTGCATTGTTCAGTTGAACTTTCGGAGTGGGCAATCCATAGCGATATGCTGGAGAGTTTGGGGCACGTCGGCACAGTCACTTATGCTTCCAGTACTGATATCTGCCATGCTGGGTTCTTATTCGATTTAATGACGCCCAGATTTTTCTGGGTAGGTTGAAACCACAAAGACGGTTAAATGAACCTAAGATTAGGCCTAGTTTGTCTCGGTTTCAAGAGAATCACATTTTGCGCCAAGTTTGATTCACGCTATATTTTAGATCAGTCTCTCACATATTACCTACGATGGTTTCCTTGAATTTAACCTGAGGCATTGATGTGAGCAGTCCTGATGTATTGGCAGGAGAAAATTTCACGGAATTTAAGCCATACTCTTTTCAGCGCCATTTGTCTTCTAAGATGAGGGGGAGGAATATTAGAAAGTACTGGTAGTCATTCCAAAAGTGTAGGCTGGATGGTCCCTGGTACAGTCCTCACCGTGTCATTCAACTGAGTGTCGATTTTCTTTGTGTGAGCTCTATTAAGCCATAATGGACTGCAATATTCAGCTACCGGGTAAAATAGAGCAAGAGCTGTTATTTTTAAGGCAGATACAATTGTACCCCAGCCTGTTCCTGAGAGTTTGTGTAGGATGTTGTTACGGGTTTTGATCTTTGCAGATGTTCTGATGAGATGTTCTCTATAGGTCAATGATCGATCCAATGTAACGCCTAGATATTTTGGATGATGATCAAACTTCAGTAGCTGGCCAAATGAATTGTACTTGAGCGGTGTAAGTTGCTTGTATAACCTTAAAGTATCTTACACGTGATCCACGGGCGTGCTAAGAAAGCAACAGCATAGGCTGCTGGATCTAAAGCTCTGCTTTTGGATATCTCAACAATTAGAGGATACACTACTATGAGTACTATGAGAATTGATGGATGACTGTGATAGAAAGATCCACGGCCTGTGCAGCCCTCAAGGTACTGTTGCTGGGTAACATCGCGTCACAATTTTTTACACAAATTTTCGGATGAGCCCTAGTTCTAAGACACATGTATGTCAACAACTGGATGAGTTTCATAGTTCAATGTCATTTCCTTTTTACTCAGAGTAAGTAGTGCCTGACTCGGTAGCAGATGCCGTTTCCGGAGGTTGGACGTGCATATAGGTAGATGAACAGCTGACCGCGAACTATGTCATGAAGATGACGGCGGAAATGATGAAAAAGGAGAGCATATTATAACTTAAGTTGAATTTTCAATTCGATTCGCTTGTCACTGTTGCCAATGAAGCTCCCTCGTGTGTCTCAACCTCCACTTTCTGTTCCCAATCGCCGCTACTGTGCACGAAGCAAACAAAGCCAGAATATCTCTGTGCCGAGAAAACTCTCTAAAACTGTTTTTAAAAAGCTGTAAGAGCTGAGGGAGGACAAAATATATAAATGCCGGCCTAAAATTTGTTTTTAAATAATTCTGAACTCTTTGTCCCGCCCTTCCAGAAGCACTTGGAATGTAAGCTGCACTTGCTCCAACAAATAGAACAACTTATGATGTAACCTCATATGAAAATCAACATTTTTAGGTATGGTTTAGTCCAAACCTTCTGTTCCTGTTTCTTAGTTTGCTTTTGTCCAGCTGCAACCTAAGTTGATTTTCACTGGTCACTGGGGTCCCGGGTTCAATTACCGGTAGCGTCCGGAATTTTAACCATCATTGGTTAATTTCGCTGTCACGGGGACTGAGTGTATGTGTCGTATTTATCATAAGTTCATCCTCATCACGACGCGCAGGTCACCTGGTAATACATACGAACCACCGTCGTCTTCGTTTACTCTACCTTCTACAGTTAAGAAGAAGGAAACGAGGGATTCCATACCAACCTGCCGAATGCCTCGCTGTCACTATCAGGTAGGTGCAAATGTGCATTTGTTATACAGTATTATTAGTGTAAAATGTCCCTACATCGACTGCAACTAATAAATAAATAAATAAATAAATAAATAAATAAATAAATAAATAAATAAATAAATAAATAAATAAATACTGCCCAGAATTATTTCTTCTTCTTCTTCTTAACCTGTTTACCCTCCAGGGTCGCTTTTTCCCTCGGACTCAGCGAGGGATCACACCTCTGCTGCCTCAAGTGCAGTGTCCTGGAGCTTCAGACTCTGGGTCGGGGATACAACTGGGGAGAATGACTAGTAACTCGCCCAGGCGGCCTCACGTGCTATGCTGAACAGGGGCCTTGCGGGGGGATGGGAAGATTGGAAGGGATAGACAAGGAAGAGGGAAGGAAGCGGCCGTGGCCTTAAGTTAGGTACCATCCCGGCATTTGTCTGGAGGAGAAGTGGGAAACCACGGAAAACCGCTTCCAGGATGGCTGAGGTGAGAATCGAGCTCACCTCTACTCAGTTGACCTCCCTAGGCTGAGTGGACCCTGTTCCACCCGTCGTACCATCTTTCAAATTTCGTGGCAGAGTCGGGAATCGAACCCAGGCCTCCGGCAGTGGCAGCTAATCACACTATCCACTACACCACAGAGGCGGGCCTGACCAGAAGTTAATCAATATAAAGATACTGTAGTCCAAAATTCCTGTTTGGAATTTGCCAAGTTTGCCTCATTCAAATACAGAAGTCCAGCGTATCTTAAATCAGCTTAACATCGTTAAAAACAAAGTGAAATGAAATGGCATATGGCTTTCAGTGTCGGGAGTGTCCGAGGACATGTTCGGCTCGCTAGGTGCAGGTATTTTTATTTGACTCCCTTAAGCGACCTGCGCGTTTTGATGAGGATGAAATGATGATGAAGACGACACATACACCCAGCCCCCGTGCCAGCGGAATTAACTAATGATGCCTAAAATACCCGGCCTCACCAGGAATCGAACCCGGAACCCCTGTACATAAAGGCCAGTATGCTAACCATTTAGCCATGGAGCCGGACATTTTTTCAACAATAATGAATGAGTATAAACAAAAGTCCACATAAATCCACGTAAAATAAACATAAAATCTGCATAAAAGGAGAAGGTGTTTGTTAATCGTGAAAATGTATGACATTTCACATTTTAAACATATATTAATTAAAAGGATGGAAGCTAAAGAAATAAAAATTGTCTCTAAACTCTTAAGGTAAAGAACGTAATAGTCTCGTTTTCTCGTAGAATGATGCTAAACAGAGTTTCAAGAAAGCAAATCGCCTCAAATGTGTATTTATAAGAGTCTGCCTCTGTTGTGTAGCGGTTAGCGTGATTAGCTGTCATCCCCGGAGGTCCGGGTTCGGCCATGAAATTTGAAAAGTGGCACGAGGGCTGGAACGGGGTCCACTCAGCCTCGGGCGGTCAACTGAGTAGAGGTGGGTCAAGGCCGCTTCCTTCCATCTTCCTTGTCTGCCCCATCCAATCTTCCCATCCCTCCACAAGGCCCTTGTTCAGCATAGCAGGTGAGGCCGCCTGGGCGAGGTACTCGTCATTCTCCCCAGTTGTATCCCCCGACCCAAAAGTCTGAAGCTCCAGGACACTGCCCTTGAGGCGGTAGAGGTGGGATCTCTTGCTGAGTCCGAGGGGAAAACCAACCCTGGGGGGTAAACAGATTAAGAAGAAGAAGATGCATGTAAGAGAGAAACTGAAAGTCTTAAATCTTTAGTACAAAATTTAAAATCTTTGAGAAATTTCTACTTCTCACTCATAAAAAGAGTGTTCCTACGAAAATGGTTTGATCAAAATATTCGTCATAGTTTCGAGGTAAGTTACACAATTTATTTTTTGTTTCTTGATTGTCGGCATGCATGAATTCATTGTCGTACTGCGCAGTGTAAGTTTTAAATCTTCTCACGGTGGAAAAATAACGTTGTGATGTATATGCTGTATACAAACGGGTAAAGTTAAAGCGATCTTTAGCAAACTACGTCTGGAATCAATGAAACTTGAAGTTCTGGATGAATCAAATCTAATTAACACCGAGCTCTTTTGCTGCAGTCGCTTAAGTGCGACCAGTATCCAGTATTCGGGAGATAGTGGGTTCGAACCCCACTGTCGGCAATACCTTGGTATTGCTAGGGTTAAGAACTATGATAATAAAAATTGCCCCCTTTTTCTCTTATTACCTTTTTGAAATATTTCTTCTCCCTGTTTGTGGATGTTGGTGGACATCCACAAAAACATTTTGGAGGTTGCTCGACCACGGTAGCACCCCCTGAGTCGGCGCCTATGTTGTGAAGTAGCCAAGTCTCATTGCCCAGTTCTGACAGATCGTAGTGAGTTTAACCATGGCCGCTTGACGTAGATGAATAAACATCCACTTTCTCACTGAATGACTGGTCACCCCTGAGCAACACAATAGTCGGACAAAGCGAAGTAAAGCGGGTGTGTAAAACCTCTCTTCACGCCTTGTCGAGGTCTCAGTCTGGTTGGCCTTCACAGCTGGAAGCAGTTTCCTTCCGTATGGGCAGGTTACACAACGTAGAGGCTCCAGACCAGGGTTCGTCTGTCACTTATACTCGCAGCTACGCAGTGTGATGCCCGGGGCAAACATCTGATAATTGCGCCCCTCCCCATCCATAAAACGTCAATACTTCAGATATTCTTTTCTTTTTCATCTTTCAAAGTATAATGTGTTATTTACAGTAGAATCCCATTAATCCGGACTAATTCAGGCTCTACGTTGTCCGAATTAATGAAAGATCGGATTAGGGAAGGTACATCTTTAAACCCTCTGTTCAGTAAAAAGGTCGTGTACAGTACATCATTTTAAATTTAAGAAATACAACGGCTATTCAGTATAATGCAACACATATTAGGCCTCACGAAATATAGAATTACTAGTGCAGTACAGAGGTAGAATATGGCAATCAAGGAACACCTTCACTGACCACACTCGGCACGCTTATTGCTGATCTTTTCTTGTTTTCCATTGGCATTTCTTTAATAATTAACTCATGCCGATGACTCAAATGTTTGTAATATGCAGACAGTATGTTTTCATCGTTGTTTTCTACAACGTATGACACAGGTCAGAGTAAAGTGTAGCTTCCACCGAAGTCCCAGTCTCATCCATGGCTGTGACAATATGGAAGCTGCTGGGGTATGGGTGGTGCTGAGTAATGACATTCAGAGCACGACTAGTGCATCTGAGTGTTGTGAAAGGTGTTGCTCATAGGGTCAGTCGTGCTGCAATAGTACTTTCTGACCCAGTGAGGAAAGCAATGGCAAACTACCTCACTCCTCGTCTTGCCTAGTACGCCTCATTTTGGTGCTGCCATTGGTTTTTGCGGTTTCCTTATAACCGCATAACCTTTGGTGGTACTATTTGAGGATCCAACCAGCCTCTGGGCTGATGACCTGACAGACAGACATTTAATGACAACGTTTAGATAGTCTTTAATTTCACTAAGTTTTAGCTTAGGGTTTAAATATCACCTGCTTCATCCTGGCCAAATTCATCCGTTTCAAATCCGACAAGCATATTACCATTTTTTTAAAAAAAGTTGCCACCGGTTTCTCGTTAAAAAAATCAGGGGAACATGTTTTTGAACACATGCCTTGTTCCACAAAACAATACCTCACACCCAGGTATAGGCCTACGTCCGGCTCCATGGCTAAATGGCTAGCGTGCTGGCCTTTGGTCACAGGGGTCCCGGGTTCGATTCCCGGCAGGGTCGGGTTAATTCCCCTGGCCCGGAGATTGGGTGTATCTGTCGTCTTCATCGTCATTTCATCCTCATCACGACGCGCAGGTCGCCTACTGGTGTCAAATCAAAAGACCTGCACCCGGCCTCTCCGGAGACCACACGCCATTATTATTATTATTATTATTATTATTATTATTATTATTATTATTATTATTATTATTATTATTATTATTATTGTACCGGGCGGTACACCTCCGCGCCGCTAATTTAAAATTTGCGCCACTTGAAACTCTCCTACTGGAGGAAGTCTGAACTTTATCTACTGTGTTAATTTTCTAGTTTCTCAGAAGATGTCACTACTTGTAAATTTTGAAGTTTCTGAACTGGGTCGTTTTCGATGTATTTTTGTTTTGCCTGTAGTAAGAAGTGTGGACATTCTCTTCCAGATGGCACTACTGAAGAACTACAATTATGCACCCTAGTGCGAAGTGAAAGAACTATGTTTTTGAAGAAAGTTTGTGTTGATAAGTTTGTTCTTTGTTAAATTTCTTTCAGCTATTGTTTATGTTGGCAATATTAACCCCTTCTTTCCGCCAGATTTGAATTTAGCCAATCCCGAATTTCTTTAATTAATTTATGACCAATCAGGTGTATCTTCTTCAACTTGGATATGTTGCTTAACCCTAGCCAATAAAATTCTTGTGGGAGGGTGTTCTCATTCCTGAAACGCCTCGAACTTTCCGCGAGAGTATATAAACTGCTGATTTTCGGGTCTCCGCGCCACTTCAGTAACATCTTTCAGTGTGTAAAGTACGTAGCAGGGGGCGGGAAGCGCCTCTTTCTTCGGGCAGCCGTTCATCCACAAGGTAATGGCCGTTTAATAACTTCTTTTCTTGCTTAGCTCAGCAGTTTAACTCTCGGGGCAGGTCCGAAGCCGTTCTACCATGTAACTTTTCCCCTAAAATGTAAAGACACCTAGTATCAATTCTATCTTTTAAACTACATATTGGGATAGAGAGTGCTTAACCCTCTCGAGCTCCCACTCATATTGCATTGAGGTGAACTTATTTTCACAACCGTTTCTGCCTTAACGTAATGTAAATTGTCTTCTCATATAAGTCACCTCTTTAGTATGGGATTAGCCCTTGCATTAACGGCCTAGTGCCAAGTAGGTTTTAAACAAAATGTACTAGGAGTGCAAGAACGCCTCCTCTCAAGTTGGTTTTTTAGAGGCCATATTATTGACCTGTTTCTTTACTTAATAGGCCTCAGTAGGTTGGGTATTTTTACCCCTTTTTCATGTCCTTCGAGGACAACTTGAAAGTGGAGTTTGGTGTGGCCTTTGACAGGCTTAAATTTTGAGAGCGAGTTGCTCTTTCTTGAAAATTTTGTTTTCTGCGCGCCTCGAGGAGGCTTTACGGTGTAATTGGGAGCAAGTGCTCCTGGGCATGATTGGGGTCTTTTGCCCCTTTGTTGAATTGTGTATATTGTAAAGGTGGGCTTATAGCTCAAGAATTGTGTGTCTGGCTCTCGGAGCCCAAATCCTGTAATCATTGTAATTGTACATTTTCGAATTGTGATTCGGCTACTGAGTACCTGTTCTATTTGTTATTTCTTAATCTTTAAAAGAAAATATAACCTTGTTAAATTTTATCTTAACTTTAATTTTGTATTTTGGGACCTGTTCACCCCCGCACCTTCTTTCACCTCTGCCGTTCCACAGATCCCTCGGAACAAGTGGTAGCAGAGCGTGGTTGAATGGGTCTCAATTTAGCCCCTTTTGACGGCTAAACTTTGCCTTGTTTTCGAACTCTAACAATTTTCTCAGTTGCAGGGATTTTTGATCTTTCCTTTTTCAAAACTGTTCTGTCATCATGCCCGGCCCTCGCGATGTTCTCCATCTTAACTATTTGCGCAAGGAGGAGTTGATCTATGAATTAACTATTAGAAATGTGCAATCTGGAGGCACGGTTGCGGTAGACACAAATAAGCTTAGAGAGTCCCTTGATTTGCCCATTTCCATCCCCACTTTGGGAGAGAAAGAAATTGACGACTCTCTTTCCACGATCACTGACAATACTACTGAGCTAGCATCTGTAGTTAGTTTTTTTTGAAGAAAATGATCCTTCTCCTAATCAAAATAAACGTGTGCAAGCCAGGTTATTTCATTTTTCTAATAGAGTTAACGATCTGTTGTCTCTGAAGTTGAATGACGTTCAGAGGAAGGAAGCTAGTGTGGTTCTTGATCTTTCTGAATTGTCCAGTAAGGTTACCCAATTGTTAACTGGGGAAGTTCCTCCCAAAACTGATCAACCCACCACGGTGAATGTAGGTAGCGAGGAAGAGCCTCCTAAGGGAGAAGTCAATAGGAAAACCGTTGGAGCTCAAACAACCTCTGCCCCATTGGACAACGAGTCTGAACGCCGTACCTCGTTGAATAATGTACGTTCTGAATTAACTTCTTTGCCACTTAAACCTTTACCTACTATGTCACCTGGTTTCAGCAGCTTGCCTCATCCATTAGCAATGTTGCTCAGAGGTATCTCTAAGTTTTCTGTTAATACCACCAGTGAAGTAATTTCATTCTTAAGGTTTTTAGTTGAGTTTCAGGACCATGCTCTAGTTTTTTCTCTTTCTCCATGTCAGATTTTGCAAATCATCTATCCCTATGCAATTGGTATTCTCTCAGACAAAATAGTAAGAGCCATTGCCGAGCAATCATCTATTGAAGACTTCCACGCCCACTTGCTAGCTAACTTCATCCCGGCCAGGGCAAGGTCCTCACTTATTCAGAAGTACTATTATCGTGTACAGCGGTTGGATGAATACTTGGCAGATTTCATCCAAGATATTAAGTTCTATACTAGGGTGTTTGCTCTTCACTTCCCTGAAGATCAGATTGTACAGGCTATTGTGGAAGGCATTTCACCATCCTACAGGTCATATTTGTGTTTCGCGGCGTGCCCCCAAACCTTCTCTGAACTTGAAGCATTGGCCGTCTCAGCGGAAGGAGTTAGATACGCCGATTCCTTGCGTGTCGCGAAAGAACCCCCTCCTTCTTTTAGTAATCCTCGGCCTCCACCTCGCCGACCAGTCACACCCCGTAAATGTTATGCTTGCGGGTCGCCTGACCATCTTCGCAATAAGTGTCCATTGATCAAATCTAGTAGGGAAAATAATGGAGCTGGTTCATCACAAGGCTGTTTTAAATGTGGGGCTTTCTCACATATCGCCAAGAATTGCCCAAATTCAAATAGCACCCCCTCCTGCTCAACTTCTGGTGCAACTTCCACCAATGTCACTAATAATAAGTGACTAGTGGCGTCGGCTGAGTCGACTAATTCAGCTTCCCAAGGCTCAGCCCCCGGTAAAGAGGTCGAAAATTCAGGGAAAATTCAGTCGTCAAATTCGTCTTTTGAATGCCCCAAAGAATGTCTTAGGATTGCGGCGGACTCCCCCGCAACCGTACCTTTTCTCAAAATTGAGTTAAATAATGAACCTGTAACAGCTCTTTTGGATTCAGGCAGTGTTTGTTCAATTATTTCGGCTCAATGGTATTCTAAATTGAAATCTATTTGTAAACTTCCTGACTATTGTTCATCGTCTGTTCAATATGTTTCGGCTAATTCTTCTCCATTAGAAATTTTATGTTCCTTATAAGTCAAAATTCGTATTTTTAAATTTACATGGAAAATTAAATTGTTTGTGGCCAAGCACTTGTCTTGCCCCATTATATTGGGAGCTGACTTCATTTCTCACTCCGGTCTAGTGCTCGACCTTCAGAGTAAGTCGTGCACATTCAAATTTGCTTCCAATTGTAAAATCCCCTTGTTAAAGTGTATTTCTGTATCATGTTCCTCTATTTCGCCTACCCAGGATGAGATGTTGTTAGACCTTAGACATCTACCTGAGGAGCAGGCTGATAGTATTCGTAGGTTGTGTCAGTCGTTTCCAGAGGTGTTCTCTGATACTCTTGGTGTTACTGACCTTATTGAATACAAAATTGAGGTCACGGATTCGATTCCGGTCCGTTTTCCACCATATAGGCTGTCTCCACCTAAAATGAAGGCTCTGAAAGAAATTATTGATCAAATGTTGAAGGATGGTATTATTAGGCCCTCTAAGTCGGCGTATTCTTCGCCTATTTTTCTAGTCCCGAAACCCCAAGGTGGCTTCAGGCCTGTCATTGATTATAGGGCTCTCAATCGGAAGGTGGTGTTACAATCTGTGCCCCTTCCTGACCTTCATTCTTGTTTTTCATGGTTTCGTAAGGCCAAGTTCTTCACCATCTTGGATTTAAACCAGGCTTATAATCAAATTCCCCTAGCCGAAGAATCTAAACACCTTACAGCGTTTGCCACGGATTGGAATTTGTATGAATACAACCGCGTGCCTTTCGGGCTCCCCACGGGTCAGCTGTACTCACTAGACTGCTAGATAGGGTCTTCTCCGACATCAAATTCGAGTACTTGTATCACTATCTTGATGATGTCGTCGTATTTTCGGAGACTTTTGAAGAACGTCTAGATCATCTGCGAGAAGTTCTCCACCGCCTTCGTAACGCCGGGTTAACTGTGAAGTTGTCCAAGGTTGCCTTCGCTAAGCCCTCCATGTCATTCCAGGGCATATTGTGTCATCTGATGGTGTTGCAGGCGATCATTCTAGAACACAGGCCATCCGTGATTTTAAACCTCCCAAGGATATCAAAGGTATCGCCAGGTTCATTGGTATGGTGAATTTCTTCAGGAAGTTTATTCCTAACTTCGCTAATAGAGCGGCGCCCTTGAACCTTCTTCGTAGGAAAGGCATCAAATTTGAGTGGGGACCTTCTCAACAAGCCGCTTTTGAAGATCTTAAATTAGCTCTCTGTAATGCCCCTGTCCTTGCTATGCCTGGTTTCTCGAAGAAATTCATCGTCCAAACCGACGCGTCGTCGTCGGCGGTAGCTGCAGTCCTTCTTCAAGAGACTGAACTAGGGAGGCGACCCATCGCCTATGCATCTAGGTCTCTATCGGCTCAAGAAGCCAAGTATTCCATCTAAACTCGAAGGTTTGGCAGTCTTATTTGCCTTAGAAAAGTTCCCTCTCTATCTGGAACATGTCAAATTCGACCTGGAGACGGATAATCAAGCCTTAAGCTGGGTCTTAGGTAGGCCGCGTCGTACTGGTCGTCTAGCCCGTTGGGCCATCCGAATTTCTGCCTTCCAATTTGATGTTAGGCATATCAGAGGTACTGAAACTGTTGTTGCAGACGGTCTCAGCCGTATGTTCTCCAACGACGTCGAGACCCATGAACCGGTCGATAGTTCATCACCTCCCGAGTCCATACTATCTGAGGTTAATGCCATCTTAACAGATGCTCCCATGCTCTTTAGGGACATTGAGAAATACCAACGTGAAGATCCGACGCTGGCTCCGATAATGGAAACCCTTTCTTCTGGGGAACACGTCGTCCCTTATGTACTGAGGAATGGTGTTTTATGTTGCCCTTCGAGGCATGATAAGATGATGAAAGTTGTCGTTCCAGCTGTTCTTGTACCTATGATCTTTAAGTACTATCATGAGACCCCATTAGGGGGGCATCTAGGCATCTTTAAAACTCGTGAAAAGATTCGTGAAAGGTTCATCTGGAAGGGTATGGACGGTAAAATTCGTGAACTAGTAAAGGCTTGTAAATCTTGTTTGATTAGTAAACCAACCATGTCCACCAAGGTAGGCCTGTTGTCTTCTCATCAAGCGTCGCGCCCTATGGAACGCCTGTATATTGATTATGTAGGACCCTTCCCCCAGTCGAAGGGAAATGCCAACAAGTTCATCTTTGTATGTGTAGATGGTTTTATAAGATTTTCCTGGTTATTTCCGACTAAGCTGGCTACCGCTCAGTCCACCATTACTTGTTTAAATTCAATCTTTGCTTCTTTTGGTCTGTGTCAATATATTGTGTCTGACAATGCCAAGGCTTTCACATCTAATCTATTTCGTAAATTCTGCTTTGACCTGTCCATCTCTCATGTGACAACTTCTGCTGATTACCCTCAACCATCTCTGGCTGAACGGGTTAATCGTAATCTCAGGTCCGCGCTTATTGCCTATCATCACGAAGATCATTCTAGGTGGGACACGTCCCTGCATTGGTTAGCCTTTGCTTTGAACTCGGCGGTTCATGAATCACATAAATTTACTCCAGCTTCGTTGATGTTCAAGTTTGTTCCCAACACGCCGCTCTCTAACCTCTGGTCTCTGAGTGACATTCTACCTGAGACAATAGATCCCGATAACATTAAAGATCTTTGGAAGAAGGCTAAAGCCAATCTTAAAGTGTCTCATGAAAAGGTTAGGGAAAGATATGATCGTGGACGGAGACCCACCCATTTGAAGGTAGGTGACCAGGTGATGGTCAAGAATTTTGTTCCCGCGGGCAAGCTTGCCCCCAGATTTCATGGGCCGTGTACTATTCTCAATTTCCTTACTCCCGTTACCTTACTGATAAGCAATCCAGCCACCGAGAGGATATTTAGGGTTCACCTGTCACAGGTGAAACCGGTGTAATTTCTGTGTTAACTTGCTTCATATAATTTTGAAAGAAATATGAAGGTTATATTTTGTTTGAGGGGTTTCACTTTTAAGGCCTTCTGCCCTTGGAATCTGTTTCCTTTGTGTGTAATTATTTATTGTAAACCTCCCCCGATCAGTTAAACTGCCATTCTCTCCTTACCATGGCCATTACCACGCTCCCGTCTCCTGCTACCATAACACACAGTGGCTTGTATATGAAATGAATATCTTCACGCCGCTGGCACCTCAACCTCTCCACAAAGCCTGTGCCCTCAAAAAAATGATGAAGGTCCAACAAAATTCTGCCGCCGAGCTTTAATGTTTCAGTGCCCCCGCAGCAGCGCGGCGCCGTACCGCTACTGAGGCAGGGTATGGGCCCGCCCTTCTCCAGTGAGGCCAACCAGTGTACGGCGAGCCGGAGTCCTCCTCCCGGCCAAGGCTGATGTGCGGCGCACAACCTGTAACTGGCCCGCAACCTGCATGTTCGCCGCGGGCGCGGCGTGCTTCAACTCCACTACTCCTCTCATAGTGCGGGCGAGCGGTATCTCAGGGTACTTGAGGGGTCCGAGCGGCCTCCTCTGGACACAAGCAGCAGCGGCCGGTCTGGCCGTCTAACTTAATCAACCTTGGGTATATGTAATCAACTACATGGACATTTAACATCAACAATTACTACAGTTTTGAATCCAACTGCAATATCTGGTGGACTTAGAAAATTTTTCCGCAACTTTAAAAACTAAAAGTTCCCTTCTGATTTCAACCTCTACAAGCATAAAGACATTACTTCAAAAGTTACTACAAGTAATCAGAAACTGGATCCGATCATTTACGAATTTTTTTTTCTTCCGCAATTAATGTCAATATCAACATCATAACTTGAACCTTGTTTTCAAACAAATTTGATGTGTTACCCCTTGGAGGAACTTTTGGGGGGGGAGGTCTGTACCGGGCGGTACACCTCCGCGCCGCTAATTTTAATTTGCGCCAGTTGAAACTCTCCTACTGGAGGAAGTCTGAACTTTATCTACTGTGTTAATTTTCTAGTTTCTCAGAAGATGTCACTACTTGTAAATTTTGAAGTTTCTGAACTGGGTCGTTTTCGATGTATTTTTGTTTTGCCTGTAGTAAGAAGTGTGGACATTCTCTTCCAGATGGCACTACTGAAGAACTACAATTATGCACCCTAGTGCGTAGTGAAAGAACTATGTTTTTGAAGAAAGTTTGTGTTCATAAGTTTGTTCTTTGTTAAATTTCTTTCAGCTATTGTTTATGTTGGAAATATTAACCCCTTCTTTCCGCCAGATTTGAATTTAGCCAATCCCGAATTTCTTTAATTAATTTATGACCAATCAGGTGTATCTTCTTCAACTTGGATATGTTGCTTAACCCTAGCCAATAAAATTCTTGTGGGAGGGTGTTCTCATTCCTGAAACGCCTCGAACTTTCCGCGAGAGTATATAAACTGCTGATTTTCGAATCTCCGCGCCACTTCAGTAACATCTTTCAGTGTGTAAAGTACGTAGCAGGGGGCGGGAAGCGCCTCTTTCTTCGGGCAGCCGTTCATCCACAAGGTAATGGCCGTTTAATACTTTTCTTGCCTAGCTCAGCAGTTTAACTCTCGGGGCAGGTCCGAAGCCGTTCTACCATGTAACTTTTCCCCTAAAGTGTAAAGACACCTAGTATCAATTCTATCTTTTAAACTACATATTGGGATAGAGAGTGCTTAACCCTCTCGAGCTCCCACTCATATTGCATTGAGGTGAACTTATTTTCACAACCGTTTCTGCCTTAACGTAATGTAAATTGTCTTCTCATATAAGTCACCTCTTTAGTATGGGATTAGCCCTTGCATTAACGGCCTAGTGCCAAGTAGGTTTTAAACAAAATGTATTAGGAGTGCAAGAACGCCTCCTCTCAAGTTGGTATTTTAGAGGCCATATTATTGACCTGTTTCTTTACTTAATAGGCCTCAGTAGGTTGGGTATTTTTACCCCTTTTTCATGTCCTTCGAGGACAACTTGAAAGTGGAGTTTGGTGTGGCCTTTGACAGGCTTAAATTTTGAGAGCGAGTTGCTCTTTCTTGAAAATTTTGTTTTCTGCGCGCCTCGAGGAGGCTTTACGGTGTAATTGGGAGCAAGTGCTCCTGGGCATGATTGGGGTCTTTTGCCCCTTTGTTGAATTGTGTATATTGTAAAGGTGGGCTTATAGCTCAAGAATTGTGTGTCTGGCTCTCGGAGCCCAAATCCTGTAATCATTGTAATTGTACATTTTCGAATTGTGATTCGGCTACTGAGTACCTGTTCTATTTGTTATTTCTTAATCTTTAAAAGAAAATATAACCTTGTTAAATTTTATCTTAACTTTAATTTTGTATTTTGGGACCTGTTCACCCCCGCACCTTCTTTCACATCTGCCGTTCCACAGATACCTCGGAACAATTATTATTATTATTATTACCCAGGTATATTACCAACATCGATGGATTTAAGTTCATTTTCATAACACAAACGAAAATGTCCAAACAGGGGCGGAAACAAAGTGATAACAGTTCTCCAGAGTGGATTTTTATCACAGCTGGAGTGTTTCAGTATGGTGTATGTCCTCCACGAACATTTATCACAGCTTGGCACCTACGTGGCATGCTCCGTATAAGTCGACGGAGGTCATGTTCCAGTATCAGGTCCCATTCTTCAACGAGAGCCTGTTTGAGGTCTCGGAGAGTCTGTGGTGGAACAAGACGCCCACGAACACTTCTGTCAAGCCTATCTCACACATGCTCGATGGGATTAAGATCGGGACTCACTGCTGGCTATTCCATCTCTTGAATGTCCAGTTCTCACAAGATAGCTCTGGTGATGCGCGCTACATGAGTCCTAGCATTGTAGTGCATGAGTACGAAATCAGGGACAACACTGTATGCAGCAACCAACACATGCTGTAGCAGTATCTACTCGATATACCCCGCAGCGGTAAGATTACCACGGACGACGAAAAGATCCGACGGCCATCAATACTGCTGCCACTGCACACCATCGCAGAACCTTGTTCGAATCGGTCGCCTTCCTGGACAACATTTGGCATGTAGTGCTCACCACGGCGTCTCAATTCACGTTGAAATCCATCACGCTGTGTCAGGGGAAATGTAGACTCGTCTGTGAACAACACAGGTCTCCATTGGCGAAGTGCCAGTTGAAGTGGGTACGGGCAAACAGAAGGCGAGCTGCGCGATGTTGCTGCTTTAAATGGGCCACTCGAACTGGACGTTTGGGTCTAAGGACACTTCTCTTAACCTGTTCCGTACTGTCTGGTCAGACAACGTGACTACAGTGGCCCTCCTGAGGTCTTGTTGCAGTTCTCTGGCAGTTGCTGAACGACGCCGCAACGCACATATGGTCAGATACCGGTCATCCTGTGGAGTTGTCATGCGTCCACGACCTTGTCCAACCTTCCTTGTGAACTGGCCTGTCTTACTGTAGCCATTCCACAAGCGGTGAATAACTGAAGAAGAGACATTGAGATCCACAGCAACACGACGAAAAGTCCATCCTTCCTGGATCAAAGTGACGGCCCCTGCGACTTGAACCTCGTTAAGATGTCTCATGGGATCTTCCAACGTTTACGTACAACGCGCTCAACTGACCGCAGTAGTCTATGTACTTCACAACGACACACGAACACACCGCTATTCACTGTGTTTTGAGGCTTCACCGGACAGTTTAATGCATGGCAACGCCTACAGATGGAGTATAACTTCGATTTGACATACCCTGAGTAGCTAAGGTCTTAAGGTATGCTTTAGCACCATTGGAACCCCATCTACCAAATTAACGTTCACATACCAGACGTTACAAAATATGTTCCCCTTTTTTTTGAACTGTGTAATAATGACGTATGGCTTCCGAAGAAGCCTGGTGCAGGTCATTCCAGCTGACGCCCTATAGACGACCTGCACGTCCATGAGGATTGAGCCCTACCTGTGACGAATTCTAATGATGAAGACAGTACACACACACCCAGCCTCTGAGCCACTGGAATTAACCAATGGAGGTTAAAATCCCCGACCCGGCCGGGAATCGAGCCCGGGACCCTCTGGACTAAAGACCAGCACGCTAATCATATAGCAATGGAGCCAGGCGGTTTCTCGGTAATTACGTACGTGATGGACGCGTTTTGGACTTTGGTTTAAAAGCCCCTTAATAAAATTTAAGAATTTGAAAACACAGTAGTCCGCCTCTGTGGTGTAGTGGTTAGTGTGATTAGCTGCCACCCCTGGAGGTCCGGGTTCGATTACCGGCTCTGCCACGAAATTTGAAAAGTGGTACGAGGGCTGGAACGGGGTCCACTCAGCCTCGCGAGGTCAACTGAGTAGAGGCGGGTTCGATTCCCACCTTAGCCATCCTGGAAGTGGTTTTCCGTCGTTTCCCACTTCTCCAGACAAATGCCGGGATGGTACATAACTTAAGGCCACGGCCGCTTCCTTCCCTCCTCCTTGTCTATCCCTCCCAATCTTCCCATTCCCCACCAAGGCCCCTGTTCAGCATAGCAGGTGAGGCCGCCTGGCCGAGGTACTCGTCATTCTCCCCAGTTGTATCCCCCAACCGAATGTCTCACACTCCAGGACACTGCCCTTGAGGCGGTATAGGTGGTATCCCTCGCTGAGTCCGAGGGAAAAGCCAACCCTGGAGGGTAAACAGATTAAGAAGAAGAAAAAACAGTATCTACAGGATTAACCGAAATTCGCGCACTAGGGCGTCGCAGCGCGACTTCTCACATACCAGCAATAAAAAAAAATGACTCTCACAAAATTTCGTCTTGCGAGTATATGCGGCAGAAAAAGGACGTTGAAGAGTGGCAATCTGGCAACACTGTAACCACATGTAGGGTAACTACCTCTGTCAGCACCATGTTCTCGTGCTGTGCAGTTGGTGCAGTGGATAGAGTTTTGGGTTAGCATGCAGGAGATCGAGGGATCGATCATGGGTGGAGGCGTATGTTTTTTATTTCGCAAATGTAGTCCAGGTGGTATAGTATCTGGCATCTTCATCGTCAACAGCGAATAAATTCACGCCCACGACGTGGAAAGGGCGTCTTTCAAAACTGATCAATGAAAGCGAGTGTTCGTCCATTTCTAGGATCGTAGTATGTAAGTGCAAATGGTTTCTAGAGGACCAGCTGCAATCGCTGTTGACGATTAAGATGCCAGATACCATACCACCTGGACTACATTTCTATCTTAATCTGCTTACTCTCCATGGTTAGTTTTTCCCTCGGTCTCAACGAGGGATCCCACCTCTACCGCCTCAAGGGCAGTGTCCTGGAGTGTGAGATATTGGGTTGGGGATACAACTGGGGAGAATGACCAGTACCTCGGCCAGGCGGCCTCACCTGCTATGCTGAACAGGGGCCGTTGCTGAGGGATGGGAAGATTGGAAGGTATAGACGAGGAAGAGGGAAGGAAACGGCCGTGGCCTTAAGTTAGGTACCATCCCGGCATTTCCCTCGAGGAGAAGTGGTAAACCATGAAAAGCCACTTCCAGGATGGCTGAGGTGGGAATCGATGCCACCTCTACTCATTTGACCTCCCGAGGCTGAGTAGACCCCGTTCCAGCCCTCGTACCACTTTTCAAATTTCGTGGCAGAGCCGGGAATCGAACTCGAGCCTCCGGGGGTGGCAGCTAATCACACTAACCACTACAACACAGAGGCGGACCTGGATTACATTTACGAAACAAAAAACATACGCCTAAGCCAGGATCGACCCCTCGACCTCCTGCATGCCAACTCAAAACTCTAGCCACTGCAACAACTGTACAGTAGAAACACAGCTGCTGACAGAGGTAGTTACCCTACATGTTGTTACAGTGTTGCCAGATTGCCACTCTTCAACGTCCTTTTTCTGCCGGATATACTCGCAGGACGAACTTTTGTGAGCGACATTTTGTTATTGCTGACATGTGACGAGTCGCGCTGCGACGCCCGAGCGCGCGAATTTCGGTTCATTCTGTATATCTTTAAAAGAACTGAATATATTTGAGGTGGACAACTTAGCAGGATAATCCTGTATATAAAAGGTTAAGGTAGGCCTCGACGACTCACATTTTATTACCCTCACCATTCAATCGGACACTTTCCACGAATCTAGGGGGCTGAAATTTGTCTTTATAACCTAATAGGAAAAGTAGAGATATTTCATCTCGATGTTTTATGATTAAGACGGTGAAATCGGCCCTTGCCACTCGGGCAGGTGACTTAAAGGAAAATAGCATTATAATTGTAATGGAACAAGGCTTATGATAAAAAGGAAACCACTTTTCCTTTTGCGAAAATCAAATTATCATGAATGATACTGTCTCCCCGTCATGGCCATCCATCTGTACCTTAAATCACAGCCTGCACGGTTGCTAGGTAACATTGTCTGACCATCCATCCATCCATACCTTAAATCACAGTCTGCACGGTTGCTAGGTAACATTGTCTGACCATCCATCTATACCTTACATCACAGCCTGCACGGTTGCTAGGTAACATTGTCTGACCATCCATCTATACCTTACATCACAGCCTGCACGGTTGCTAGGTAAAATTGTCTGACCATCCATCTATACCTTACATCACAGCCTGCACGGTTGCTAGGTAAAATTGTCTGACCATCCATCTATACCTTACATCACAGCCTGCACGGTTGCTAGGTAAAATTGTTCGACCATCCATCTATACCTTACATCGCAGCCTGCACGGTTGCTAGGTAACATTGTCTGACCATCCATCCATACCTTACGTCACAGCCTGCACGGTTGCTAGGTAACATTGTCTGACCATCCATCTATACCTTACATCGCAGCCTGCACGGTTGCTAGGTAACATTGTCTGACCATCCATCCATACCTTACATCACAGCCTGCACGGTTGCTAGGTAACATTGTCTGACCATCCATCCATACCTTACATCACAGCCTGCACGGTTGCTAGGTAACATTGTCTGACCATCCATCTATATCTTACATCATAACCTGCACGGTTGCTAGGTAACGCTTCCATCACACATTTTGTCGCGTTACGTTACACAAATTTTCGGATGATCCCCAGACATAAGACATAATTTTATCAAAAACGTCAAACCAAATGTAATTATTGCGGAGGTATTGACAGGTTTATCATTCGGCAATATCGTTATCATTTTGCGAATTGACTTTGCATCTACCAACACTGACGTACTCCTCACTCTAAAACAGACGGCAATTCTCAATTAAACTTGTATTTGTCTTGATTATTAACAAGTCGCAAGGTCAGATATTAGAGAAAGTGGGTATTTTTCTAAAATAGCCTGTGTTAGCCGCGGACAGTTGTATGTGGCGGTGTCCAGCGCGCGCCGCTTTGACGATGTCAAAATTAAAATTGGATCGGGGAAAACTGATTGAGAATTGTGGCAAAATATTCACTAAAACTATGATTTATAAAGAGGTACTTTGACGTTAATGGTATTTGAAACCTGTGTCCAGTCACGGCCAGTTGTATGTAACAAAGAAGAAACAAAATGTTTAAAATTTCAAAAAATAAAATAAAAAAATATATATACAAAATCAAAAAATATGGGGCGACACTCAGAGGTGGGTGGATTGGGGTTCCATGTTCCTTGCCCTGGAAAGAAAGTCCAAATTCTCGCAGACGCTTCTGTATTCAGAAACTAGTTTCTGGTTTGAACAAAATTAGCCGAACATTATATTTCTAGAGCCCATTTTGTTAAGTTGACAACGGGATTCTCTACTTGTAGGGCCGTAATGAGGAACTATAAAGCATTACTGTAGGAACAGATGTTTGCATGGCACAGTATGATGTAGACCTATGTAAAGTTCATTTTACTTTAGACACAGGCATAGGAAAATGAACTGAAAGAAAATTTTTCGGATGGACTGCATATCCATATGTGGCTGGGAGGTGTGACCAGACTTAAGGAGTCCTGACGTCAACATTTTCAAAGGAGTTAATGAGATGAAATGAATGACGTAATATATGATAGTAGGAAGGGAGAGGGTGATATAACAATAATGCTATTGGCTTTACGTCCCACGAACTGCTTTTTTGGTTTTGGGAGATGCCGAGGTGCTGGAATTTAGTCCCGCGGGAGTTCTTGTACGTGCCACTAAATTTACCGACAGGATGCTGAGAGCAGTAGGATAAGACGGGTTCTAAAACAATGGGTGCTGCGACAGCATTTTCCCACTAGGTCATTGACCCCTAATAGAGTACATATGCGGGTTGTGACTCGAGGTCATTGACTCCTAGTATAGTAGTAGTGCAATATCGATTCGCGGATTTGCATAAGAGAGCATACCTAACCTCACAGTCGCCATTTTGGAGGGGCCTAACCCCACTTTTACGACCAGTTGTCCTTCCCAACGCGTGTTTTTGCATAAGAGAGCAAGCCTAACCTCACAGTCACCATCTTCGGGGGCCTAACCTACGTTTCACGGCAGATGCCCCTCCCATCGGTAACAATCGCCATCTTGGAGGGGCCTAACATCACTTTTAGAGGCAGATGCCCTTCCCAACGCCATCTTGAGTAGTAGGGCATTGGGGATTCTCACGACGCCATCTTGAGTGGTAGAGCAGTGTAGATGAGCGTAGGAGAGCAAGCCTAACCTCATGGACGGGCCTAACCTTACTTTTACAGCTAGATACCCTTCCCGACACCATATTGAGTAGTAGGGCAATGGGATTCTCGCGATGTCATCTTGAGTAGTAGGGCAATGCGGATTCGTGTAAGAGAGCAAGCCTAACCTCATGGAGGGGCCTAGCCTCACTTTTACGGTTAGATGACCTCCCCGACGCCATCTTCTGTCGTAGGACAATGGGGGTCGCGGATTTTTCCGACGCCATCTTAAATAGTAGAGCAATGAAGGATTCACGTGAGAGAGCATGCCACACTCATGGATGGGTACTAACTACACAGTGCCTAGTTTTACGGCCAGATGCCCTACCATCGCCATTTTGGAGGGGCCTAACTACACAGGGCACAGTTTTACGGTTAGATGACCTTCCCATTGCCATTTTGATTCTCCCACCACAAGGGGCACTTACGGCCTAACCTCGTTTTACGACCAAATGCCCTTCCCGACGTCATCCTGGAGGCGCATAACTATACAGGGCCCAGTTTTACGGTCAGATGCCTTCCCCGTCGCCATTTTGGAGGGGCCTAACTACACAGAGACCAGTTTTACAGTTAGAGTCCCTTCCCGTCATCATTCTGGAGGGGCCTAACTACACCGTCGCCATCTTGGCTCATTTTTACGGACAGATACCCTTCTCCTCGCCATTTTGGAGGTCCCTAACTACACAGCACTCAGTTTTACGGACATATGCCCTTCCCGTCACCATTTTGGAGGGACTAACTACACAGGACTTAGTTTTACGGTCAGATGCCCTTCTCTCCTATAGACTATATTTTGGAGGGGCCTAACTACACAGTCGCCATCTTGTACCCAGTTTCACGGTCAGTTGTCCTTCCCTCCTCCTCATCTGGAACACGACTACGTGCACTTGACAGATGTGAGACGCGGAATTTAAATAAGATTGCGCAACAAGCACGTGTGAGGCGGGGATTTTTTGAATAACAGAACAAGCCTAACCTCACAGATGTCATCTTGGAGTGGTGTAACCTCATTCTGCGTGCTTTTTATTTACGAATAAGACCATCCGCTCTTGTTTTACCAACATAAGCACGTAACAGACGTAGATATTGTAAAAAAGAACAAGCCTAACCTTACAGTCCCTATCAATTAAAAATCAGCTAGTCCCCGAGCCAGAAGAAATAATCACATACGAATAAAATCCATCCCTACTATCAAAACAGGAATCAAACCCGAGATTTTCTAAACCGAAGTATTAAACGTTGACCAATCAGGTAATGTGATGAACGATAATGTACATCTACTTTTACGGCTTTCGAACAAACGAAATAATAATTTTGTTATTAATTATCAATACAATTGAAGAGCTATCTAATGTTGATCCCGGTATAGATTGCAAAGAATAACGGTTGAAAGGATCTGTCATGCTGACTACACGTCACCACGTAATCTGTCGACATAGTTATACATGTTTAGACTTGTTCGTTATCAATGCCACACTCTAGTAAACTCAAGCCTTTATAGATGGAATGAGTGTAAATATTGTCGATAGGTGAGGAGGCAAAGGGAATGCAATAAGTAGAACATTTTCAATTTAATTAAATATTTATTGTGTAATTATTTACAAAAGTAAACATACTAGTACCGGTTATACAATACTCTTGGTTATACTGCCGACAAGTCTGCTGTACTACGTATCAGCTTACTGGGAAGAGGTAGCATGCTTCTAAAATTGTAATGCCCCTGCAACATTCAAATTAAACAAAATATTGTTTGAAAATTATGATTCTTAAATATATTATACTATATATGTTATGCTTTACAAAGTAGTTAATGCAGTTCTTACCTTGTTGTTATTCATGTGTTTTGTTCCTTTTCTGAATCGTTATCAGGTATATAATGAAGGGAAAAAGTTCATCCATACACTGTGTACAGATTTCAATCTTCGGATTAGGTCCATGCCAATCATCCGAACAATTTTTACCTCGATGCTTGTAATGAAGTCGACATAGCTACATCAATTGGCATCTTACTATGGAGAGAAAGAATGTCCCACAAAGCATCTACGAAAGGAGCAGCGTACGTAGATAAAACTCCTGCTGGTAAACAATGAATCAGATGTTTTGGCATCTGGTATAAGGTTCCATGTTTATAGAACATCTTAATAGCATCACTTTCTTGCGTGAGATAAATAAGATGTTGCGTATTAGCATGCGAACAGCATGCACATTCACAGTTTTGTTTGTTATCAAGAAGATTGTCTGTAACCGTGTAGTCTTTTTAGTCTTTATCTTTCATAGTGTACGATGAAAAAGCACACACTAATGTTCATGATAAAGGGCTATCCTTACTTACAGCCTTGTAGCGGATGGTAAGTAACATCACTCATATGAATAACAAGACAATAGGCTGTTGTGTTAGCAGGAATGTTTTCAGATGTTTCAAATTCTAAACGAATGTCGACACGAGATTCTTTTATAGATTCTTCATGATTAGAGCAGTCTCTAACTAAAATCGGTGCTTTATTTTTAAATTCTTCAGGCAAAAATAGCGGACGATCTTCTTTCTGATAATACGATTATTGGAATTTACAAACTTGTCATAGAGCAACCCAAATTTATTTTTCTCAAAAATAATGTCCATGTTTTCGTAGGGATACGTAATTCTGTTTGAGATATAGTCTAATATTTCTTAATTTACAGTGATCAAACTGTGAACTATCCTTTTCATGGTTGAATTTACGACGGTTTTGATATCCAAAAATGATATACAAAGGCTTTTCAAGAAACGTGACGTTTTAACAGCCCAGCTATGCTTGTTTGTAGGTGGTAACAAAGGATATACGTGCAGCTCCCAACTTCGAAAACGTATAGGTAATGTTGTATTATTTTCTACAATCTAAAGCAATCGAAAATTTTCTCCATCAGTTAATGTTACATGTGGAATCCTCCAAAATATACGATGAAGTGTTATTTTAGAGTCTATTGCTGTTTCTGCTGCTTTAAGAGAATTGTAAACACTTCGAGCATAGATTAGAATTAGCTCTTATTTTGCGTTGATTATAATACGTCTAAAGTCTTCTGTGAAGCCAATAATATGTTTCAATGATAACATACCTGTAAAAGTTCCGTCCTCATTAATGATCTAGTTACTAGTAGCTTTTGGACACCATCCTGCCATCCGTAAAAGATTACTTTCTTCAACACTAAAAGAAGGGTAGAGTTTCATTGCACTTGTAATACCAACATTCTTCGATCTATCTATTTCGACATTATTTACTTCATATCGTGCTTCAGAAAAGAGAAAAGCTAGACCATGGTTGTTTAGTTGAGATGTGCTTGGTCCAGTTCCATCTGACTTATCTAGTCGTCCTTCAATATACAGGTAGCTTTCGTGTGGTAGGGTGTGTACATCTTGCTGATTAATGACAAAGCGAAATTCATCATTTTTATTTAATCCAAAAGTAAATGGTTGATAAGAATGAAGCTCACATCGTACTGCACCTTCATGAGTTTATACTGTGTTTCTTCCCTTTTGTTGTAGTAGTGTATAAACTAAATCTTGGAGTATCTGCTTATGGGTGTCTGTTAACTCGTTGAGTCTTCGCAGACATGTAGTATGTCTCCGGAATGTACACCGTGTTTTATAGATTTTTTCATACTGGTTTAAGATGAAGTTTGTAAGCTGTGCATGTGTTCCGATCTAAATTAATAAGCTGATTATGTTTCTTCACAAGCCTAAGATTGATGTTACTAATGTCTTTTACAGACACAGGATGATAAAGAACTACTGACGGTTTCTCACGAATGGTATAACCACTTTCCTCTGTTATAATAAAGTCGTGCAGGACGTGTGAATTGTGTTGATTAGTTTACTATTCAAGTATGTAATAATATTACAAATACCTGTAATGTTTACATAATGATCATCGAAGAGTGTTATAAGTTGATCAGACTCGTAATGTACATGCGGTATGAGCTCTGTTGCTGAAAATTCCAGTAATGGTCCAATCGAATCGGGTTGTGATTTGAAGTCAATCTTTTCGGGTTCGATTCCCGGCCGGGTCAGGTATTTTTAATTGTAATAATTAATATCCTTGGCCTGGGGACTGGGTGTTTGTGACGTCCTTAATCTTCATTTACTCACACACAGCATTCCACACTACCACCATTCCAATTATACGCAGCTTCATACAATACTGTACGGTGCCAGTAGGGGCAAAAAATCCTCATGAGTCGACGCCCCGAACAAATAGCATTTAAAAAAGTCAATCTTGAATGATGACTCAATAACACATTTATGTGTGATGTTGCTTACAGTAATTGAGAACTTATAATTATTATTACAAAAACTCTCTTCTCTATACTGTTCAATTATCGTACTTTTAATGCAGTCATGAATATCGTCTAGTGAATAACTGCCTGAGGGTAGCGTTAGCACATACTCATCATAATATAACTTGTTTACGCCATCACGAACATTATAGATTTCATTGTAGCTTTCAAACGACACAAGACTATGTAGCTGTTGACCGAGTTCGATCGGTGCATTAAAGTAGACGGTTGTTTCAGGTCCTTCTTCGCGTAAATCGAACGTTCTTTCACCGTTAGTCATCACGTGCACACTGCTGCTCTTCATCTTCTGTCTGGGTTTGATATTAGAACACAAGACATAATCGCCCGCACATGCGTGTATTGAATTTTTGCACACGGTTTTTATTGTAAACAATGTCTGCACTGCTTCCGAAACAATGTAAGAGCTCGAATGAAGGAGGTAAGTCTCCATAGCTATCGAAATACCATACTTTAGGTTTACGTTTTACGTAGGCAACGTAATGAGTTTCAGGTCCGCGACTGTTATCTAAGTTAATTACAGCACTCTCACGTTCACGTGAGCATGCAGCTAGTTGATCGCGCATAAACACACCTCGAAAATAACGAATTCCTAGTTGTTTAGCAAACGTAGAAAGTTCTTCGTGGGTTTGAGCTCGATGTGGCAGTGCATTCAGTAAACATTTTTTGGATAAATACAGATGCGAAGCCCTTTTTTATGGCGCTACCTTCATGTGTACGCCTTTGCCTCGTAATACAATTGCCTCCATTGTCTTGTTATGACGTTCACTCTCTTTCAACCGTTGCTTCGCTACTTCTACAGCCTTAACAGTTCTTACCACAACACTAGCACCACCCAGCAAAGACCCTAAATCTGCTAGACCAGCAAACGGCGCAGGAAGAAATCCTCCTCGTTTTGGTACAGGAATAATTCGTGCACGTTTACAAAACATTGCTCTGTACTTGGGAGAAATTCTCGCTCTTGCTGCACGTAGTGTCGTAGTAATAGCTACACGCGGATTGTATTCCCCTCGAATAGCTATCATGCTGCCTTTACAACATATTTCCAACCAACAGTTTTAGTTTTCTTCTTCATTTCGTTTGGATATCATTGTTTCACCATTCTGTACACGACTTTACTCGTGAAGAACAAATTATGAACTGACAGTTACTTGTTGATTCGTTTGATATATACTGTATATACACTATTACTATTGCCTACTTTATTATTCAGTTACCATGAAGATTATAAAGCAACACGATACACTACCTGTTAGTGACATAGTGCCACATCTCTTACCTAGTTCTAGTAGAACTGCAAAAGACGTCATGGAACGTTGTTTCCTTTTACTATTCGATGTATTATATCTGGCTCATCAGGATGTGGAAAGACAAATCTTTTACTTACACTCATCCCATTAAATGGCATACGCTTCTAGAATATCCATGCTTCCGCCAATTCACTCTATCAACCGCTATATACTATTCTACAAATTGTAATGCACGATCTTGATTAAAGATGGATTGGAATATTTTAAATTTAATGCACATGAGCAAGTACCATCAACGGATGATGTGCTTCCCAATTCTGTCATGATCTTTGACGATGTCGCAACAGAACAGCAAAATGTTATTCGTGCATACTTTAGTATGGGGCGACATAAATATGTAGATTCCATCTATTTATGTCAAACATATTCTCGTGTGCCTAAGCAGTTGATACACGACAACGCAAATGTTATTGTGCTTTTTCGGTAAGATGAACGCAACATGCTGCATGTGTTTGATGATCATGTTAACACTGATATGATATTCAATGACGTTAAACGTATGTGTGCTACATGTTGGTCATTACATCGCTACGACTTTTTAGTTATTGATAAAGGAAGTGATGTTCAGTATGTACGATATCGCATGGGTTTTGATCATTTTATACTGTATGCATTAACACAGAGTTATAGTCACCACTTGATCAAAAACCACCATCATGTCAACATCCAGCAAAGAGATTGCAAAACATATAATCCGTATTCGAAACAATATTCGACGGAAATTTAAAGAGCTTAAACGTATTCAAGCAGACACTGATTTATTTTTGAAAACGCAACTAGGTACACCATTGAAAGGATTTTTAATTCTACTGCATTGCCGCAGTCTAATGCAAGTTTTGTTTTTATGCAAACATCATATGATAAAGAGAAGCATAAGCAACAAAAGCATGAAGATGAAGAAGAAGAGAACCATGAACAAGAAAAGCACAAAGAAGAAGAGAATCAGGACGAGGAAGAGGAGAAGCAGAATAGGGAAAAGAATGAGGAAGAAGAACTTAACGATACTTCACCATCTAAGCATGTTAAGTTTTTAACTACAGATGTTATTGCTGAAACACCTACTACATAAACACAAGATCTACCTGCTTTGTCTGAGGTTATGATCACGCCAGAGAATCGTAATCAGTTTAAGACTTTTATTCGAAATACTTATGGATCTCTCCTTGCTTCTTATATGGAAAAACTATTTACAGGACAAACTGACACAACCTACGGTATTCGCTATGAAGACGACTGTTTCTGGATAGGTAATGCAAATGTTAAGGTTAATAGCAACAGACTCATCGTAAAAGGTGTTACCTATAAACCTACTAAAGGTCTCTTAGAACTTCTTTTCACGAATACCTAACAAGGATATAATTTTACAAGATGATATTAAAAATATAAAGCAATCATTTTTCTACTGACTTAACACGACGTAATTACAAGAAGACAGAAGCTGTAAATGCAAGTAAGAGTCACAAGTATCTAGAGTTTATTTCTATGCTGTTTCCGTTACATCAACCAACAGCACGTGGTCTGAATGTTATCTAAAAATCTTTGTTGTCGCATGTAGACTTAAAGTATTGGAATGACCCTAACTTACTCATTGAACGATTAAAACTTCCAAGAGCATCGCAAGATGTTGGTCACACACGACACGAATCAGAAATTCTACAAATAGAGAGAGAATTACGATATGCGGATATTATTCAGTAATGACTCGTCAACATAAGAACTAGTCTGTAAGGATAAGCATCGCAGACGAGTTACATAAACCAGCACGTCGCACCTACTGTCGCAGACGCGTTATTGCACGCGGTAAAGATCATCTCTGGCAAGCAGACTAGTAGAAATGATTCCTCATGCCTCTAGCAATAAGGGGTATAAGTATCTACTTACTATCATCGATGCGTATTCTAAGTTTGCTTTTGCACAACCTGTACGTTCTAAGACAGCAGCTCAAGACAAAGACGCATTTAAACATATTTTTGAACAATCGAAACGCTGCCCAAGGCTTCTTCAAACCGATCAAGGTAAGGAGTTTTACAACAAGCATTTTCCTTCTTACCTCAAGTTACTTGGCATTCATCACAACTCTACGTACAGCAATCTGAAGGCAAGTGTTGTAGACCAAATTAATCGTACATTCAAAACAATGATGTGGCGAGAATTTACAGCTCAAGGTTCATAACGTTTGATTGAATTGCTACCTGGATTCGTGTCTACCTACAACGATATACCTCATCACACTATCGGGGCAAAGCCACGTCTTTTTACAAAGTATACACCACATTTAGATGCTATTCGTCTTGTAATCAAAACGGCTGATCCGCGCCGCCATCGCTTTAAAAAAGGCGATTTCGTTCGCATCAGCAAACACAGGTCTATCTTGGCAAAAGGATAGGTCTAACTGGTGCACAGAATTTTTTGAAATCAGGAGTGTTAATCTTACTAATCCAGTTACATATTAAATTCAGATCTCAGAGGACAGCCTATTGCAGGAGGATTCTACATAGAAGAACTGCAGAAAGCAAAATATCCTAATCACTATCTAATCGAACGTGTTATTCGTCGTTGTGGAAATAAACTGTGTGTCAAATGGCTTGGTTTTAATAACAACTTCAATTCATGGATAATAAAGAGGATGTACTTTAAACCTTGAGTTTTTTATTCTCTAACCTCTCCTTTCTTCCGTGCCATAAACAAGATTGTACACGCAAGTTAATATTATTACTACTATCTAATTTAGGACATGCTGTAGGGAAGGATTAATATATAAAAATTAAAACAGGACCTGCAATATATTTCACAATTGAT
This sequence comes from Anabrus simplex, assembly GCF_040414725.1. Taxonomy (NCBI): domain Eukaryota; kingdom Metazoa; phylum Arthropoda; class Insecta; order Orthoptera; family Tettigoniidae; genus Anabrus; species Anabrus simplex. The sequence goes on from NC_090265.1 coordinate 731,631,583, forward strand.
ATTTATTTTAGAAAATATAATTTTTTCCTTCAAGTGAATCTGCTCTGTCCTTTCTAACATAGATTATTTTACTGTCTTCGCTGTTCAATGCCACTACCTAGTAACAGTTATCCTTACATTGCACCGGCAGCGACTATCGCTGCTATCTTCTCAGAAACTGAAGAAATAGGTGACGACACACGCTGCATAGCTTTACGAAGCAAGTGTTTATCAGCTACACGTCTTAGTTCAGGATTGTTTTGACGATAAGCAATGTCATGCTCTTTGCAGGCAGCATCTAACACATTAATACCAGGATCAATACATGCCAAGCGGACGTCAAGTCATGTTCCAGGGCCGCAGTACTGGTAACTAGGAAGATGAAGCTCAAAGGGAAGAAGATCAATCGCCTTATTGATGAGTCCATGCCCAGCATGCTTCCTCACCTTTCTCCCAGCACGTTTCTTCGCCTTTTTCTGCGACAACATGCTTACTCTTTTCGCAGTCATGATAAGTGTTTATAAGTGAAGACAACTCGTTAGTTTTAGGTCCGAGATACAGTTTAATGAGTTGAAATGTACGGCGTTGTCTCACTGAAGGTCTCCTAGCTAAATTCACTTGTTCATTAAGTAAACTACACGTTTGAAGCTCTGACAAAACAGGATCTTGAGTCCACTCACGAGGCACCTTATCCCAGATCTTCTTTACAGCATTCGCAGCTACATTAACCAAAAATGCCTTTAGTAATGCATTCAATTTTTATTCAGTAAAAGTGTTTATTATTTTTTGCAAGCATAAAATTTTACGATTGGCTTTTCAACTGCGTTATACTTAGTATCAGATAGAAATGACATGGTGTCTTTACTCTACAAATGTTTCTTTCACACTAGCGTTATTTCGACACTGCAACTTACATATTTTGTTCACCTCCCAGCATGCACTGCAACACAACCAATCAAAGAGCATGCGCACATAACGTAAATACTGTTTAATTGTTTCTCCACTATGTTCCCTGTGAAGAGTTTTAAATGATGGACATCCTAATTCATGCATATCGATAATTTCACGCGTTGATGGTAGATAGTCACGCAACCATTCCTTTTTGCACAATCCTTAAAAAAAAGCAAGATTTGCTCTTGACAAGTGAGCGTTCATGGTCAAAGATAGAAGGCGATAAGGTATTCCTTTTTCTTCCCACTGCAGACCTAATTTTTTCAATCCATTGAGTCTGCTTTTTGTCTTCATCTGTTTGCAAACAGAAAGGGAGAGGCGGGCTAAATATTAAACTAACGAGTTTTGGTGCCCACAACACAATGCAATCCAACGCAGCCACCTCTTTGTACTCATATTTGTTGCCGTTTACTTTGAAGCCTTAGTGCTTTTGTCATAATGGAATAAAGCGCCCTTCTCTCTATCACAGTGCCTCAGAGACTAAAGAAAAATTCACACTTATGCCATCTATAAAGACTTGAGTTTACTAGAGAGTGACCTTGATAACGAACAAGTCTAAACATGCATAACCATGTCGACGTCCACGTCCTCAGCCCCGTCGGAGACAGTCTGTCAAAAAGAGGCATAAAGCCTTCAGCATAAGATCACGTTGTCATAGTTATGCATGTTTAGACTTGTTCGTCACTGTCGGATGGAGACATAAAGTCATGAGCTGACCTCTTTTGAAATCACTCACGCTGTAACGTCACTTTATTTGTCCGTCGGATAGACACGTTAAGCATTAAGCAGAGTAAAACTGGGCCAGACCCCTTCCAAAATAGTGTCTGTGAGGATAGGCCCTTGCAAAATGGCGTCTGTGTGGTTAGGCTTGCTCTCGTACGCAAGGATAAGACTGAGACGTCACGTTACTTGTCCGTCGGATGGAGACGTAAAACCAGAAACAGACCACCCGATAACACGGGTGCACAACTAAGTAGTCTACTGGATGGAAACTTAAAGCCTTAAGCTAACCTCTTTTCAAATCACGGATGGCGACTGTGTAGTTAGACCCCTCCAAAATGGCAACGGGATGGGAATATGGCCGAAAAACTGGGCCCAAGATAGCGACTGTGTAGTGAGGCCCATCCCAAATGGCGGCAAGAAGGATATCTAACCGTAATACTGAGCCTCTAAGCCTTGTGTAGTTTGGCTCCTCCAAGATGGCATTGGAAGGGGCATCTGTCCGTAAAACTGGGCTCAAGATAGCGACTATGTAGGTAGACCCCTCCAAGATGACGTCGCTAAGGCCATCTGGCCTTAAAATTAGGTTAGGCCACATGTGCTCCTGTGATGGAAGGATCAAAATGGCGACGGGGAGGTAATCTGACCCTAAAACTGTGCCCTGAAGGCCTCTCCAAAATGACGTCAAGAAGGGCATCTCACCGTAAAACATGGGCCTGTGTAGTTAGGTCCCTCCATGAGGTTAGGTGACCACTCTTATGTGAATCCACATTGCCCTGCTACTTAAGATGGCGTCGCGAGAATCTCCATTGCCCTAGAACTCAAGATGGAGTCGGGAAGGGCATCTAACTGTAAAAGTGAGGTTAGGCCCCTTCTTGTAGTTAGGCTTGCTCTCTTACGCGAATCCACATTGCCCAACTACTTAAGATGGTGTCGCGAAAATCCCCATTGCCCTACAACTGAAGATGGCGTCGGGAAAGGCATCTAGCTGTAAAAGTGAGGTTAGGCCCCTCAAGGTGACAATTGTTGGTTTCGGGAAGGGCGACTGGCCGTAAGACTGTGGTTAGCCCCCTCGAATATGGCGACTGTGAAGTTAGGCTTGCTCCCTTATGCAACATCCGCGTCAGGAAGGGCAACTGGCCGTTAAACTGAAGTTAGGCCCCTCCAAGATGGCGTCTGTGAGATTAGGCTTGTTCTCTTATGCAAAATCCGCGAATCGGCATTGCACTACTATACTACGGGTCAATGACTTCGAGTCACAACCCGCATAGGTACACTACTAGGGGCAAATGACATCGTGGGAAAATGCTGATGCAGCACCCATTTTTTTCAGAATCCGTATTCTCCTACTACTGCTGACGTATTTGAGCACCTTGAAATACCATCGGACTGAGCCTGGATCGAACCTGCCATGGTGGGGTCAGAAGGTCAGCGCCTCAAGCATTTGAGCTACTCAACCCGGTGCTGGCACATAGCCTAATCCTGTCAAATGGCACCAAGGGGTTTGCTCAAAGTCCGATCGAACGGACGAATTACCACCAACACCGTCATATGCTCTCACTGCATGTGATCACTGCGGAGAGTTTTGGTATTTAATCCAGGTTTTTGACACACAATCTAGTGATTAGAAATTGTATACCACCACCTCTTATTCGTTGTCGGCGAACATTCTGACGGTGAAATCTTTTCGATCAAAGGGAGTCGAACCAGCTAACACCACGGAATCAGACCGTGTAGACTTCAACGCCTTAACGATGATGACCACTAGACGGGCATTATTATTATTATTATTATTATTATTATTATTATTATTATTATTATTATTATTATTATTATTATAATTCGCTCGGGCCATCAAGCACCACGTTAAATCTTGTTGCATTTGACACTGAACTTGGCCTTCTTTAGAGCCCAAATTTCCCTCATTCTTTGTGAGTGGGCCTGCCTACGCTCCTCTGTCCAAGGGGCACCGTGTCTTCTCTTCGGTTGCTCGTCTCGGTTTAGCCCGTTCGTCAATATTTTATTGCGGAAGAGATCTCTGTTAAGGGCGTCTTCAGCTGAGATATGTAGCATTTGTAGGTCTTCTTTGGTATTTCTAAACCAGGGAATTGTAGTTTTGGGGTTTGAATCAAAAAAGTGAAAGATTTCTTTAGGTAACTTTCTTCCGTCCATTCTTTTCAGTTGACCGTAAAATCGTGCCCGTCTTTTTCTGATTGTGTCGGTAATTTTCTCTATTTTGCTGTAGACTTCCTTGTTGGATCTCTTTTGATGGATTCCATTTCTGTACTTTGATCCCAAGATTCCTCTTACAATTTTGCGTTCTCTTTTCTCCAGTTCTTCAAGGAGTCCTTTGTTGGCATTTAGAGACAGGGTTTCGGCTGCATATAGAACTACTGGCTTCAGAACTGTTTCATAGTGACGTATCTTGGTGTTTTGGGAAAGGCATTTTTTGTTGTAGATTGTGCGGGATGTTTGGTAGGCTATTTCCAGTTTGCGTACTCGCTCCTGAAGTGCTTCTTTGTCCAGTCCATTTTTCATGATGGTCTCACCCAGGTATTTGAATTTGTCTACTCGGGTGATGTCCCCGTATTTTGTATGGAGTTTTGGTGGAGCCTCTTTGATGTTAGTCATTACTTCTGTTTTCTCAAACGATATCTGCAAACCAGTTTGTTCGGCAATTTCCTTTAAAATTTCAACTTGAGCTCCAGCGGTTTCTATGTCGTTTGAGAAAACAGCAATATCATCGGCAAATGCTAAGCAGTCTGTTGCGATCCCCTTGGATTTGGTTCCTATTCTCAATGGACTGTAGTTGATTTCCTGTAATCTCACCCGCCAGGTTCTGATGATCTTTTCAAGAACACAGTTGAAGAGTATCGGGGATAGCCCATCACCTTGTCGGGCTCCTGTTTTGATGTCAAAGGAATACGAGAGACATCCGTGGAACTCCACCTTGGATTTTGTATCGGTCAGGGTGGCTCTAATTAATGCAACAGTTTCAAATCAACTCCAAATTCATTTAAGATGTTTAGCAGGACTTCCCGGTCAATGGAGTCGTACGCTTTCTTAAAGTCCACAAAGACAGACACATACTGCTTGGACCTTAGTGTACAATATATGATGATCGTTTTGAGATTTTGGATCTGTTCAGCTGTTGAGCGACCTATTCTGAACCCTCCTTAGTATTCACCTATTTGATGTTCGACTTGTGCTTCCAAACGCTCCAGGATGGCAAGTGATAGAATTTTGTAAGTCACGGGTAGCAAAGATATTCCTCTGTAGTTGTTGATGTTCTTCATGCTGCCTTTTTTGTGTAATGGATGGATCAAAGCTATTTTCCAATCTTCGGATAGGGTCTCCTTGTTCCAAATTTCTTCTATTTGCTTTTGCAAGATATCAAGTGATTCCTCTGGGGCATATTTCCATAGTTCTGCTACTACTGTCACAGTCATTTGGTCTAGCCTTCTCCTGGAACTCCTCGACCCTTTGCCGAAGTTTATCATTGTCGAAGCGTGTGATCTGTTTGGTTGTCTTCCTTGTGTTTGCGGGAATTGGTTTGAATTTGATAAGAGACATATAATGATCTGTGGCCACATTGATGCCTTTCTTTACCTTGACATTCATAATCTCAGGGCTGTTTCTCCTGGAGATTGCAACATGATCAATTTGGAACTCTCCGAGAGCTTGGACGGGAGAACGCCAAGTCATTTGCTTTCTGGGTAGATGGCGAAAGTGGGTCGACATGACCTGCAGGTTGTGATTTTCGCAAATGGACACCAGTCTTTTGCCGTTGGGATTGGTTCTTTTGTGAGCAGGGTAATTTCCTATAACTTTCTTGTACTTCTGTTCACGACCTAGTTGGGCATTGAAGTCACCCAAAAGAAGCTTGACATGGTGTTTGGAGATTTTGTTTAGGTCCCAGAAATTATCAACGTCTGGATCAGACTTGTTCTTATCGTTTGTAGGAGCCTGTGCGTTAACTAGGGCGTAGGTTTTGTTCGCGCATTTAATTGTGAGTATAGACAGTCTGTCGTTCACAGGTTCGAAATTTGCAACCGATTTAAGGATCTTGGTTCTAACAGCAAACGCGGTTCCAAGCATCACAGCTCCCTTGAGGATTCCTCTTTGCGCTTTGCTCTTGAAAAATCGGTAGCCTTCGGATTCAAAAATCTCTTCATCTGGGTACCTTGTTTCCTGTAGGGCCATTATGGATATCTGATTTTCGTGAAGAGCTTTGGTGAGGGTTTTCAGCTTGCCAGTTTGTGTAAGTGAATTTATGTTGAAAGTTGCTAGAAAGGTTTTAGATTTTGGCCTGAGTTTTTGACTCTTCGGGGTATACCGAGACGCTCCGACTCGCCTCTTGCATGATATCGAGTCTCCCCCAGAATCCGAACGAGACTCGTGCGCCGTGGCGTTCACGACGGGGGATTTATCCGAAGATTTATACCCTGGGGTATGTTTCTTGAAATGTTGTGCCATCATGCTTTTTGACTTGACTTTGCTTTGGACGGGTACCCGTCCTTTTACAACTAGGGTTGTTAGCCCTAGAGGTTGCCTCAAGATGTTTTCTGGCTTCTGGTCATTTACCAGTCTTCGCCGTGACCCTGGCAAGGGACCAGTTTTTTTTCACGGTGGTATTTTATTTCCCTACTACCCTCTGACTCTGCTGGCGGCAGAGCCAGCGAGCTTCCCCAATTCCAATGGGCGCCCGATGGAGGTAACCGGTAAATCCCCACATTATTATTATTATTATTATTATTATTATTATTATTATTATTATTATTATTATTATTATTATTATTATTATTATTATTATTATGCATTAGTTAAATATAAGGGTCTACCTGGCCGAGGCGGCAAAGGCGTGCTCGGTTCGCCCGGAAGGACGTGGGCTCGAATCCCCGTTAGAGAGTCGTAAAATTTAAGAAACGAGATTTCCACTTCCATGGTCTTGAGGGTCACTCAGCCTACACCAAAAATAAGGAACAGGTTAATTCCTGTGGGCAAAGGCGGCCGGACGTAGAGCTAAACACTCTACCCCACCAAGTGCCGAGGTTAAGGATAGTGAAAGCTTTTACCTTCCATCCCTCCAAGGGCCTTCGTGGCCTGTGCCGAGATGGCTTTCCTTCTATTAGTTAAACATAGTAATTTCCAGGCATAGTGAATAAAAGACTATAAGACACAGAATAGTCTCTACTTTGTTCTTCTTTGGCATTACAGTCCTCGTAGCCTCCAGAATGATAACTGCTGCTAGATAACGTCCTTTAGTCTTGCACCTTACTTCTCCATCCTTTCGTATCAACTTTTCTTAGATCCTTCCGGACTTCCAGCTAACACAATACGGGGCAGCGTGTGCCTATCCTCTCTGAAAATGTGGCCCACCACTTTCATATTGGCTGAAAAAAAAAATCATTCCGCCACGCCACAGATATTCGCTGGATACCCGCCTTACTGCCGAGACACAGAAGTTGCTGAGATCACCACATACAGCAGCATAGTCGATTTATAACTGTGATTTTTCAGAATGTAATTTCTTTTTCGCCAACAGTGACAAATCGTCTCAGGAGAGGTTCCCATTCAGTCCATGTGGTCGGAGCGCAGAAGATAACCAATCACCTCATAACAGTAGCGTAATCAGAATTTCAGTTGGTTGGGGGGGGGGGGGGTTGCATTTAGGTAGCTCTTCATCCAGAATTTTATTTTAATAGGTGTCTAAACTTCCAGAGTTTAGGTGGTATCGAATACTTAAAAAGGAAATGAGTGTCAGTGGATCCAAGTAAGAGTGGTGGATTCGTGCGGATTCCTGAAACTAATAATATGATACATTATATATAAAAGGCTTAATGAAAGTACATCCGTTAAAACTCCTGGGGTGCTGGACTCCTTGGACGACATCCTCCCCCCCCTCCCCCCGTTATTCCCATCCCAACAAAACTGCAGCATTTCGTATATATTCTGAGTACAAGTGAAATGAATGCAAGAATAAACAGTTTGAGATAAGAGGCAATATTCTGGTTTAGAATGAATACGATAATTTTTTTATTATAATAATGGTCATGTGATAAGCTATAAAGAAGTGATATTTTATACAAATAATGTGGTGAAGAAATACATACACACACAAAACTTAATTATATAGCATGTAAAGAGTATGGGTATTTTTGTTAGTTAGTAAAGAAAAATACACGTCACAACATATGCTAGGTAGTGTACCGGGAAATAGGTATGGGGCCAGAGCATGGGAAGGATCTCAGGTTGTGTGGGGTTACGATTGGAGTCGGTACAGAAAAGGATTATTTCACAGGGCGAATAATAGGTGGTAATTAAAATTTTTGACAATATTTATTGATAATCTCAAGCAAATCACCCTGCTTCTCCTTCAGTAAAATTAAAATATATGTGATGTAACAATCCAATACATCCACTCGATGTTGATAATGTTCAGAATAAATATCAGTTTTCTAAGATCTCAATACACCCTAAAGTTCATCTAGGATCTCTCATATCAACGCCAATTCAAAACAACACTCTGTTCATAGAACTTTTCAACCACTTGTTGATTTACCAATATTTTAAATTGCAAATTAAGTCCATCACTTGTGGTGAAAACCTAAAGTCTTTCAAAAATTGTTAAACATCATATTAGCTTACACTTGCTTTAGCAATCCTATAGTTCAAATTAAATATTTTCAATCACTTGCTGAAGGAATCCTACAGTTCATCTAAGCAAATTGTACAAGGTTGTTAAATTGTGCACTTGTTATAGATAAGCCCTACAGTTCATCTAGTTATTGTGAAACGATTTCAGTTTACGCAACTTCGAAGGGAAACCTAAAGTTCATTGGAATATGACCTGAAGTCTCCTACAATTTTTACAAGCAGAATTCACACGATTAAAAATTACGAAGCACTTTCATTTGATCAACGTAGCACTGTTGAATGATTGAGTGCATTATTAAAAGGTACGTTATTGTCAAAGTATAATTACTCACTTAAGAAAAGGTAAAATACACTTATATCACCTGTGGTCTCCTCATAATAATGGATGAAGTACAGCTCTGCAGCTTGGTGACTGGAGCTTCTGCAGTGAACAGCCTGAACTCGAACTCAGCACCAGCAGCGTACCACGTTCCATCCCACGACGACACCACGTTTAATCCCTCGTCGATACCACGATTAATCCCTCGCTAGATACCACGAATGCCCTTCGAAGACACCACGAATAATCCCACGCTGGATATGACGTTCTACGTAGTGTGATATTACGGCACTTTGCCAAGATTTTCGGTGTTTTAAAAAGAAATGTTGAAACATAGAAAAGTTCAATTGGCACTATGCAGCCAGTTGTAGGACTATTAATTATCATAAATTATTAAATCATTATTATTAAATCATTAATTATCATAAATATTTCATTTACCATAAAATGTTCTTAATATTCAGTTCTTTTCTTATGACACTAATCTAATTTTCAAGGAAAAACGTGAAATTAGCCACACTCAGTCCTATTAATTACTGAATATTTGAGGGGAATAGTACGTCAAATAGTTCACAATTGTACTTGTATACGAGAAATGAGCTTCAAGACTAATGAAATTATCATTAATTGAAGGTTTAATTTATCAAGCATAATTTCTTATTATGCTTGTCACTGTAAATGATCACGGCAGAGTTCAAATATGTGAGGAATTACAAAGTCCATAATACTGTCGAATGGTAAATTAAACACTGGTATACTCAGTTCTACCTTAATGCACAGTCTCTATAGCAAGATCACTTGTTCAAGAAATCCGTAAATCTTATACGACGAAACTCGGTTTGATAGAACTTTATAACATCTCACACGTCCACGACGCGGTTGAAACTTCACTTCGCGATGCGTGACGGAGCAGTATAACTTCTAGCCATGACTGAGTTGTAGATTTCAACTGACTATACTCTTGAGTCGTTGACCTATTTATATTCTGTTGGAAGCGAGCTCACTGGGTCAGGCGACAGAGGGGTGGTTCTGCATTCCAAACTTTTACCTGTCATATCTTCTAAACTACTAGGTGGATTGATGTCAAATTTTGAACATTGTACATTTGAAATGTCGGCTACACGTTGGTGTTTGTCTCCGTTTAATCTGTCGAGTTATTTAGAGGTTATAAAAATCATTTCTAGACGTTTCCACGGGGAGGTGAGGTACATGTGGCGTTGACGTCACATGACCTTGTTCCCCTCTCTTGCTGTCTCCCTCACACTGACACGGACCAGTAGAGACGAGAACATTCCCTCAGACAGCTGTTCCTTATGTCACAACTCAGCCATTCTTTCATGATTAAAAATTTTATAACTTGATGTGCCAGGGCCTATGCCTTCCTGGTACAGTAGGGTTTACCTTGTCCGATTAGTTTCCCTCGCAAGCCTGGTATACAGAATATAGTAGCTTATAGTTACAGTTTTGTGACGCTAATATTCGTATGTATAATTTTTATTAACGTGACTGAAACCAACGACGTTCGAGCTGTTGCCATTTCAACACTGTTTTAAGGGCCACCGATCCAAGCTGGGATTTGAACCTGCGAACTCGTACTCAGAACATTGAGCCACATCATGACACCATCCAAGAACCGTGTTGTGATTGAAAATATGCTTAGTTCAGTGGCGACGCGTGACGTTTTGAAAAGTGTTACCACATTCCTTCTAAGAGTATATTTATCTCAGTCGTCCACACCGTCTTTATTCCAAGCATTATTTTCTGAGGAAAATGGAATACATGCTCAACAGCACAGTTTATTAATTTTTGCACCATCACATAACCAGTCCAGATCTATGTACCACGAGCCACCGCTGCGCCATCAAATGTCTCTACTACTAACTTTTCACCAAACTGAAATTCTTGTAAAATTCCAAAGAGATGTTTAGAGAGAGAAACAGTAGAACGGTCACCGCTTAATCATTGAATCTCAAAAAGCTCTTGAATTTCGCCTTCGGGACTAACACATCTAAATACAGTCGAAAGATGTGCTATGTCAGAAACGTCGGTACTTTCATCCAAAATAACGGAAATAAAGTTTGCTTTCTTAACCTCGTCTTTAATTTCGCTGGTCATAAAAGTAGCTATGGCGTCTATAGTGTCATTTTGAATGTCAGATGAAAGTCCTGAGAACACTGTAGATGTTACTAACTTGTGTCGAAATGTCATCTTTCTTAGCAGTTAATGCTAGTAACTCCCTGTAATTACCCCTGTTATCAGATTCTTCAGTTTCTCGATGAACACTGAAAATAAAACACACCTTATCTATTAAAGTGTTGATAATATTATTTTTTATCAGCTCATTATGCTCGTTAATTTTCTTTCTGTGAGCTGTACTCTATTCTGGACCTTCCGAATCGAATCATATCGGTAACAGCGTTGAAGTGTGCTCCAGACACTTCATGGCGACTCTTTAAAACTCTGAAACTATATAAATTGTCCGAACCGTCTTCATTCCAAGCATTCTTTCCTGAGGAATGTGAGATGAAAGTTCTGAGAACACTAGATGTTTCTAAGTTGTGCGGAGATGTCATATTTCTTAGCAATTAATGCTAGTAACTCCCTGTAATTACCTCTGTTATCAGTTTCTTCAGTTTCTCTATGACGATTGAAAGATAATCCTTTCTTTGAAAGGCCAACAGTACAGTTTACTCATTTTTGCACAACCACGTAACCAATCCAGATCTATGTACCACGAGTCATGAAAATATCGTACTGTTCTTTTCGATTCCTTAATTAAATTTTTAAGAAGAGGCATAGGTCTAGCTTTTCAATTATGTTTTTTCTTTTCTTCAGAAGTTCTTAACGAAAACGGCGTGTCCATTAAGCTTTCTATTATACATGAATATTCTGAGCCCGAGAATTAACTTATTTTCGAGGTGGAAGTGACAGCACTCATTTCAATGTTCAATACGTTGTGCAGTACTATAGGCTATCCTTACCTGATATAAAGTAAATATAAATGCACACTTTTACAAGAAAACTCACACTGTATTATAATAGAAAACAATAACAATAATATAAAAATGAACTGTTGAGCGCGGCGAAACGAACGGACGGAACAGCTAGCACCGACGTTATAAGCTTTTGTTTCCACTTTCCACAGTGGTAAACACGACCGGAGAAAGTAGTAGTAAAAACGGCAGAGGAAAATTGTGGGAGAACTAGTGCCAGGAAAAGATGCAAGGAGACCCCGTGGTGGAACGACAGAGTCAAAGCGGCAGCTAGGGAGAAGGGAGGCGAATAAAGCTTTCAGGGTGTGGTTTCAACACAGGACAACGGAGACAAGACAAGAATATAAGACCAAAAAGTAAGAAGCTAAAAAGGTTGTAACAGAAGAGAAGAAAAAATGGGTGGAAAAGTGGACAAACATGATGGAAGAGGATAGCAAAGGAAATAGAAAAGTACTGTATGGAATGGTCAAGAGTAAGAGGAAAGGCATGGGAAGATGTTATATGATAGATAAAAATGGAAATGAAGTGCAGGAAATGGAGAAACTCAAAGGAATGTGGAAGTATTTTGAAGATTTACTAAACTCAGAAGGAGGCACTGGGGAGGAAAGTAGAAGCAGGGAGGAAGTAAGAAATATGGAAAAATAAAAGTCTTAACATGGGCAGAAGTGGAGCTAGCACTGGACAAGACGAAAGGAGGGAAAGCCTCAGGTATAGATGAAGTGAGTATTGAGATAGTGAAGGCAGCAGGAAAGGTAGGGAAACAGTGGCTTTATCGTGTGTTGAAAGTAGTATGGAAGGACAAGAAGACCCCTGAAGATTGGAAGAAGGAGGTAATCATAGCCCAGTTTCAAGAAGGGGAATAGGAAGGAGTTTAAGAACTATAGGGGAGTCACATTTATATGTCACTGTGCAAAGGTGTTTAAGAAGATTTTGGAGAATACAATCAGAAAGAGGGTGGAAGAAAAGAGCAGTATGGTTTCAGATCAGGAAGGTCCACAGTAGACCTTATATTCGCAGTAAGGCAACTACAAGAGCGTCATTATGAATGGGGTAAGGATCTTGTGATGGCCTTCATGGACTTTGAGAAAGCTTATTACCGTTTGTGTAGAAACAAAGTATGGGAAGCCTTACAGAAAAAATGTGTAGAGGAACAGACTGTAGAAAGAGTGAAAGAGATGTACAATGGGAGTGTCAGTTGTATGAAAATAGGAGGAGAGAGAACAGGCTGGTTTGAGCAAAAAGATGGATTAAAACAAGGAAGTGCTTTGTCACCTTTGCTCTTCGTAGTAACAATGGACGAGATAATGACAAAAGTGGCAAGGAAAATTGGAGCAGGAGAAATGAAAGTGATGATGTTTGCAGATGACCTGTTAATCTGGGGATAAAAGGAAGAGGATATCCAGGAACAGTTAGATGCTTGGGTAGAGGAGGTGGAACGATATGGAATGAAATTTAATGCCCAAAGGGCAAGATAGTGATCACAACTAGAAAGAAGAAGAGACCTACGAGAGGGATAATGCTTGGAGGGGAACAGCTTAGGAAGGTGAAGAGTTTCAAGTACTTGGGAAGTATCATAGAGGAATGTGGAAGAAATGAGAAGGAAATAATCGAGCGTGGAAGACAAGCAGGAGCATTCCTGAAAAGTGTCAGAAGCCTGGTTTGGAGCAAGGACGTCCCTCAGAGAAGCAAAAGTGTGCCATACAGGATGTACTATATACTTATTCTGACGTATGCAGCTGAGACTTGGGTAATGAGGCAGAAAGCCGTGAATAGCATACAGACAAGTGAAATGAAATTTCTGAGAAGCAGGATAGGAGTGACAAGATTTGATAAGATGAGAAATGAGAAGGTTCTAAATATAGTAAAATAAGAGCCACTACAGAATAGGATAGGATAGAATAGGATAGATGGTATGGACACATGAAGAGAATGACAGAGGAAAGGATACCGAGAAGGATGCACGAAATGGAGATAACAGGTAAACGACCAAGCGGAAGACCAAGAGACAGGTGGATAAAGGAGTGGAATGTGTACACAGAATAGGAGAGGCCTGGGCAAGAGTGGCTAGGGAGAAGTGGTGGGAAGACGAGATGGAGAGGCTTATGTTCCAAGCAGACCCGGCCAACAGCTGGAAACCGCAGATGATGATGATGATGATGAGGAGGAGGAGGAGGAGAAATGGAACACTACTGGGAAAGGGCTTGAAGAGAGCAGCAAAGAATGTGTAAAGAAAGAGTTAATTATGTTGAAAAGCAACAAATTGCTTAACAATATAAAAATAAGAGCTCACTAGAGGAATTTCGTAATATAATTTGAAGAATGAGGATAATATATATGATATAGCATAATATAACAAATAAGGAAATGAGGGGCATAATATAGTGGTTAATGTGGGTACGCAAAAATGAAGCATACATAAAAAATAGAGATGAAAATAAATGTTTACTATGTTCTGAAGAAACAGGATGGGCACACCTTATAACAGATTGTTTAAAGGCAAGAGAAATAAGAGAGAAATGTGTAGATGAGGATATGAGGGAAATTAATAACCAAAACCGGCTGTATACGATTGTAAAGTTATTGAACAGAGAGATGTATCCAGAAAGATTTTCAAAATTATTCATCATTATTAGGGGTCGAAGGAAAAGAAGTGATACATGGTAGTTAGTAACAGAATTGTGCATAAGGCAACCTAGATAATATAACTCCGTTGTAGTCTAGGGCAGTTAGGTAAGTAGATTTATCATCGTAGTTCTATTAGTCTGGAGTTTTTCGTTTTTCTTTCGACAGTCAATATTAATATTCATTTCAGAAGTCGGACATGATATGGAGGGACTGAGGATGACTAGTGTGGTGACCTCTTTGATGGAGGAGGGGGTCATGTTTCCGGAGTATCTGATGAACCTCTCTAACATGTCGAGAAGTTTAATTTCTTACAATACTATTTCTAACACACTTTTCAAGCCATTCTTTCTCTGTTCAATTTCTAAATCACTTATGTTAAAATTTGATTCATGATATTTTCCGGACACTTTATTCTTTATTTGTTCAGTTTTGTAAACTGCATGTATCGCAAATTAAAATATTCACTACCCTCCCCCGGATCTATGGTTTCCAAGATTATGGGAGACGGGTATTATCTTAAATCTCCTGCTAACCATATCGTTGTGAGTTTTTCTGTAACCCATCAGCTATGGGCTGTACAGAAAGTGTAAATATATTTAGCCTTCTATATTTGATTGAATATTAAGGAATACTGCAGTTAAGAAAAGTGATATTGAATTTTATTTAGCGAATATAATAGGGATAGACAAAATTATCCATACATAGATTTTATGACTTTCCATTGATACCAAAATTTACAATTGAAGCTCTTCACAGCAACTGAACATGCGTCATTTTGTCGATTCACCGCACGTTTCTTCTCTTGTCAGATAGTGGGTAGAACTCCTAAGTCCATCTGTCGCATCTGTAGTATGTGATAAATCCACGAAGAGCAGCAGATCTACCTGGAAGCTATCAAAGAAAGGTATTCGGACATCTGTCTTCACTGTCCCTTGCCCGTGGAGATGATCTAAAGATTCAGAGCTTTTTTTCTTTTTCGGAGTGTTTTGTCCCCTTTCGGACGTGCACCGTACCCAACACTTATTTGCTGATGCCTCCGAGGCTTCAGTCGTCCCCATGACTCGGTCGCAGACTGGTCCTCAAAACAGATCAACAGTCCTTGACCTCGTCTGGAGTTCGGCTCTCACCTCGAGGACACCACCAAATAAAATGAGAGTGTCTTGCTTCCTTGACCTAACGCAGGAAGATTTAGTAGAGGTGATGGCCCCTCCCCGCCATCACTCGTGGCGACCATCCAGTAAGTCGATGCGCTTTGTCGCCCCCGGAATCCTTTCGGACGCGCACCTCATCCCGCGTATTTGCTAATATACCCGAAGTTTCAGTCGTTCCCGACACTCGGGACTGAATTCCCAAACAGAGAAAACCCCTGTTCTGAGGAGCAGTGACCTCGTGTCGAGTTCGGCTGTCACCCCGACGATATTGACAAGTATAGCGGGGGAGTACCAGCTGCGATCGCAGCAGGCTTCCCCGTAGTGATGGCCCCTCCCCGCCATCACCCGTGGCAACCATCCAGAGAGTCAGCACGCTTGATCGCCCCCGGGATCCTTACGGACGCGTTCTGGGTGAACGGGGAACAACGAAAACCATTCTTACCCTTCTTATATTAGCGGAATGGGGACTGCACAGTAAGCGACCTGTTCAACAATAGTACTGTATGTTTCTGTCGTGTCTTGGTGTTGACTCTGCACCGAATGTGTTGTGACAATATAGCAGAATGAAGGCTTCTTACAATCCCATTATTTCCTACTAGGTCTTAACATTTTATGTTACACTGAGGAATGAGGTCATAAGAAAAAAGAACCGAGTTTCTCTCGTATATTATATTGTTTCCTACCGGAGGATTGTTGAATTGGGCTGTCAAACTCCTGCTCTCGCATTCCATTCTGGACACATATCCTGGACACTGTAGTAGTGTTACTACCTCAATCCTGTAGATGGTGCATCACGCTCAATGATCAGTAATTACCATGTCATTACAAGCTGTCATTTCCTCATACATTAATTTTTTGTGGCAATAATAAGTGTGTACGTTTCCTTAGAAACAAGTCCGACATACCAAGCTTTCAAAAACTGAACCATAACATTATTTCCAGTTATTCAGAGCACTTCCTTCGTGATGTACAAGCCGTATCGAGGCTTTCATCGATCCGAGAGTCCACATGCATGTCCCATAAAATCTAAACGCTCCCTTACATAGCTACATAAAATGTTCCCCTCTCACCTTATATCAGAAGAAATCATAAATAATATGTTCAATTTAATGTAATTTTAACGTAATATGTACAGGCTTGAGTTCTCGCTTATTACGTTTAATTCCAATAATCATTCAATAGCCGTAAATTAATCCATTCTTTTCGGTAAGAACCTGTGAATCTCATTCTTATACAAGAATATGAAAGCACCAGGGCCTCTTAACTTGGGGACGTGCGTTGGCGACCACGGGGCCCTTTTGTGTCCTGGCATTGTTTCCACTTACTTGTGCCAGGCTTCTCACTTTCATCTATCCTATCCGACCTCCATTGGTCAACTCTTGGTAACTTCCGACCTCGAAGGTATTAGATTCTCAAGGCCTATGGAGTCTTTCATTTTCACACCCTTCGTGGCCCTTGTTTTTCTTTGGCCGATACCTTCATTTTTCGACGTGTCGGATCCCTTCCATTTTCTCTCTAATTAGTGTTATATAGAGGTTGGTTGCCAAGTTGTACTTCCTCTTAAAGCAATAACCACCACCACAAGAACATGAAAGTAATTAACACCATCACTTTTTTGTTCCATTCTTTTGCTGGTAGACCTACAACTATTCAAGATCTACAGAAAGGATTATATGTAGGGTTGGTAAAATATTTGCGTTTTGAAGTCTTAAGTTAGCATTTTTTCACCGTTTATACATTTTTGAATGAGCTTTTTAAAGTGTTCCGAAGAAAGACAAAATATGAGTTCATCCTTCAAAAGGTATAATATTAACAGGAAACTCCACGAACCTACTACGCTGTCGTTGCAAGCGGAGAGGTGATACTCCGACGTGGCGCATCCCAGGTGGCGGATAGGCGGGTCCTCGCCGGCTTGCCGGCGGAATTGAGCGAAATAAAATAGCTCTCGCGGACCAAACATACAACATCAAGAAATCCACTAGTGTCTGTTCTGGTATCCAGCGACTAGAGGTCTGCGTCTGTTCACCTAGTTGGTGCGGCAGTGAAATATGGCTTGATCTCAACAATCAAGTCTGTAATTACCGTGATCTTTATTAAAGATCAACATAACCAACTTGAAGTAATCATGATGGAACAAAAGGAAATAAATCCGCTACCCCAGGCCCAAGTCAACGCACTGAACTTTCCTGGTCGTCGAATTCTGGGGGACCAGGAACATCATGAGGAGAAGAGTCGGAGCTTCTCAAAATCTCTTCGCAAACACTACATTAGCACTCTCAATTCAAACACTCTCTTCAAACTTGGAAAACTAAAACAAATCACAGACATGCTAGAAGAATTTCACATCAAAATTCTTGTCATTCAAGAGAGGCGCTTCATAAATGAAAACCATTTCGACACAGAAAATTATAGTATTTACAAAGGTAAACCTGCTGTCAGAAGAGGCACACCATTATTGTTTGGTACAGGATTTGCAGTACAAATCAGTCGTGGATAACATCATAGACTTCAATTCCATATCAGAACGTATTTCCACACTCTTCTTCAAATCAGGTAATAAAGCGCACACAATTATCAATCCACATGCACCTACAAATAACCGTAACAGAATGAAGCCACAAGAAATTGAAGACTTCTGGGAAGACATGGAAGGAATAACCAACAACTTACCAGAAAGACATGTGAACATTTGAATGAGAGATTTCAATTCGCAATTAGGTAAGGAGAGAAAATACAAATAATAGACCCGTACTCGGCACACATTCGCACAAGCAAAAATGAGGGACACCTCATAAAATATTGTCAAAATTTTAACCTCAAAATTAAGTCAATGTAATTTCAAAAACCAAGACGAAAACTTACAACATGGAAAACACTCAACACAGTGTGGTTCGAATTCCAGGTTGATCACGTGACCATTCTCAAGAAAAATACGCGGGAAATTTTAAATGTCAGAACGCATAAAGGATTCTTCGAATCTGATCATTATTTACTACAAGTTAAGATTAGGCCAATCCCAAGACAGAAAAAGACAGCGCCAAACAAAATAGTCAAAGCTGATCCGGAATACTTGAAGACAAACAGGGATAAAATCGTTGAAGAAATTCATAGGAATTCAACAGACACTTGGAGATCTTGCGAAGACAGATCTTCAGAAAGCAATGCGCTGGGGACAACCTCCTAGAAAACGAAAACATAGATGGTGGAACGCAATTTGTGATCAAGCCATTGAGAGAAGGAAACAAGCATGGAGAAGTTCAGCAGTAACAGAACATCAGAAACATAGAAGGAATTTAACTTAGTTCAGAAACAATCATCGAAGGAAATCAGAAGAGAAAAACGAGCATACGACAATAACAGGCTAAAAGAAATTGAGAAAGATTTCAAGAGAAATAATACAAGATGTTTTTACAAAACTTTCAAAGAAAATATTAAGGGCTATCAACCTCCAAGCCTCTGCTTCTGAAGAACAGATGGATCCCTGGAAACAAACACGAAATACAACTGTAAAATTCTCAAACATTACTTTGATAAACTTAATTGCAAGAAACCCACAGAAAAACTAACATTCCAAAAAAACTACATTCAACCCCGATTCTAATCCACCCACAACAGAGGAGATAGAGAAAATCATAAAACAAATGAAAAATAACAGAGCGGCAGGAGAGGGTGGTATAATCGCCGAGATCTGGAAGCTCGAAGATGAAAATATCACCAAAAAATCCATAAAATTATCACAGAAATTTGGGTCACAGAGAAAGTACCAGAGGAATGGAAATGTGCATTAATTCATCCATTCAATAAAAAAGGTGATTAGTCAAATACAAATAATTACAGAGGTAGTACCAGTTGCGTACAAAATATTCTCTACGGTGCTATTAAACAGGCTAGAACCACAAGCAGATCCACAAATAGGGGAATACCAGGCTGGAACTTGAGAACACTTTTGAAAATCAGACGAACAAGAAACACTGTAGTTACCTATGTGGACTTTAAACAAGCGTACCGTTCCATAGACAGGCAGACGCTCTTTGACGTACTGGAAGAATGTGGCAGTGACAGAAAAACCAGAGCACTTATACAACAGACGCTTACAGACACCACCTCCAAGATCAAGTTCATGGAAGGAATTTCGGTGCCCTTCCAGATACACACAGGTGTCCGACAAGGAGACGGGCTCTCACCAATCTTGTTCAACATGGTGTTAGACAAAATTATCAAGCAATGGGAGCAACAAGTTAAAGGAATACAGCCGGGAAGAACATGTGAAACAAAATCCATCATAAAACCTCTGGCATTTGCAGATGACATAACCATACTCAGCAATAATACACAGGAGGCAAAGGAAGCACTGGAACGCTTGCATGAAAGAGCTGCCAAAATAGGTCTACAGATATCGTATGAGAAGACCCAATACATGGAATGACAGAACAATAATGTTCTCACCATGCATACTGTATACGGATCCGTGAAAAGAATCGAAAAATTTAAATAGTTAAGGGAATACGTACAAATAGGAGGATCAAACAGGGCGTCTAATCTAACATAGAACGAACGGAAAAACTCCAGAAGGCATACAAACTCACATGGTCACATTATAATAAGAAAAGTATATCAAGACAGGCCAAATTTAGACACTACAAAACAGTCGTATTACCAGAAGCATTGTAGGCGTCAGAAACGACCACAATTGGAGCACCAGACATCATAGTGACAGAATAAATAGAACGTAAAATTCTCAGAAAAATATTTAGACCAATACACAGAGATGGCATATGGACAAAACGACCTACCGAAGAGCTGTACCAGCACACTGACAGACTCACAGACATGATCAGGAAATGCAGACTAACTTTCTATGGGCACATACAGAGAATGGACAACAACAGACTTACAAAAACAAATTTGATGTAGTAAACAGTTCAAGCAAGGAAACAAATTCGTATCATGAAATAGAGGAAGACTTAAGACAGGTGGGGATCAACAGGCAAATGATAGGAGACAGAAAATAATTCAGAAACAAAATTAGGAATACAAAATTTATAGTACATGAGAAGGAGAAGGAGAAGGAGAAGGAGAAGGAGAAGGAGAAGGAGAAGGAGAAGGAGAAGGAGAAGGAGAAGGAGAAGGAGGAGAAGAAGAAGACAGGAACATTGCGGACAGGAAACAAGAGCACAGCCAAAGGATGAAGAGATTTTGGGAAGAGAAGAGGAAGAAGGGAAAGAAGTGAAAATTGTGTCATCACGAGATATTCGAGTTCAAACACTGTCCATAAGGGCAAAAATGATATGAATGAATGAATGAAGGAATGAATGAATGAATGAATGAATGAATGAATGAATGAACATGAAACTAAAAATCGCATTTGCATAGAGCTAATAGTAAAATAAGAATGAATTAAGTGTAGTAGAATTATACATTCTTTTAAATTGATATAGATTAAAGCATAACACAGGAAAAAACAAATTTATAATTGACTAGCAAATGTACCCGTGCTTTTATTCTATATTGTATACGGATTTCTACGTAAATTACTGTACATGCAGTTAGAAAGATTATATTAAATTGCATGTCTCTTAGCGTTATCCGAGAGAAACCATGGAGACGACCGCATACGTTGCTCCGATGTATGGTGCACGTTGAGAAGTTTTCATGATAATGGCAGGCTACGTTTCCTACTGCTGTTCACAATCGATTTCGGGAATTTCTACTATAACGCAGGCTCACTTGCCTAATGCCATTCACAATGGAGATGGGGCGTTTTCACTATAGACAGAGAAATGAACCGCAGAATGATAGTTTGGCGTCTCTCTTGCCTTCTACCCAACGAACAACCACGAGTTTACAGGAATGACGACAAAAACGGCATTACATTACTTCCCTGCTGGCAAGCAGCCAGAGACGCTGCCATGGTAACCGGTAGGTTCGATGTAGGTTACTCAATGCAGAACATCAAATCGGCAGAAATAGTAATTTTCTCCGTCATTTGAAGAGTAAGCGAAATTATGGACATAATTAAAGTTGTTTTTAAATGAAGGCACGTTTCACAAAAAGAGTCTCCGGATTTTACAGAAAATCAATAGTATAAGAGAAAATTAAAAAAAAAACTTTTCTTCCTATTAAAACCCAGTCTATTCAGTGATTTTAATTCACATGCTCCTGGATGAGTATACTCTAAATACGAAGTTTGGTCGAGATCTATCCAGCCGTTTCACCGTGATGGTTGACCAGACGGACAGACAGACGGACAAACAAACATGAAAGCTAAAATCCTAAAACAGATCAATTCTGAAAAATTGGCAAACTAAAGAAAATTACAGGCAGAGGATCTCCTACAACTTTATATAGATACTAGCTGATGTACCCGTGCTTCGCTACGGAATTCTCAGACTGGCTTGGTGGTTTTCCTAACTGAATTCAACATGGGTCATTACAAAAACGTCAGTAGGAATGTAGCGATTGAAAGCAATGTTATCATATAAAATACTCGATCAAATGAAAAACTGCACACTTTCTCACTTTCAACGAACAGTACTACGGTGCCGATCTAACAGTCCAAAGTTCCAGAGCTGGATTAACCAGGTCGCAGACTGCCGTGAACACTCCTCTGTCATTATTCCGTTAAATATGCACACTGCCCATTCCAATCAGTGCCTCAGAGTAGGAATTGAATAGCTCGAATACTATGATGAACCAGTGTATTACGTACCAGTAATATGAGAAAATGTATGAACCAGAGGAATGCCATGCTAAAAAAGAAAGTTATCTAACTCCCCAGCTACTTCCCGCCAATATACAGGCAGGCTGTTACACTCGGTACGACCAGGCAAGTTGGCCGTGTGGTTACAGGCGCGCGGCTGTGAGCTATCCTGGAGATAGTGGATTTGAATCCCACGGCATCCCTGAAGATGGTATTCCGTGGTTTCTCATTTCACACCAGTCACACCAGACTGTACCTTAATTAAAGCCTAAGCCGCTTCCTTCACACCCCTATTCCTTTCCTATCCCATCGTCGCCATAAGACCTACCTGTGTCGGTGCGACGTAAATCAAATTTTAAAAACCTCGGTACGCTGCAGTAATCCTATCTATCGGGGATGAGTGGAAACAGAAGACAAAAAGCACATCACAACAAACAATGGTCAATGTAATGTTATTGTTGATAAAGTTTATGAGCTCTCTATATTGCAGGCCTTCACATTAGTTTTCTTTCGACTCTGTGATATTAGGGCGTCTAACAAAATTATTTATATCGTAGACTGTAGTTACTTATTCTCAGACTTTACATACCTATTTTCACTAAATTCTGTTTACCCATTTTCTCGTGACTCGGCGCTGATATGACTTAGTAACAAAAATCCAAATTCATTAAATATCTCTGTGATTATATGCGGTACGGTAACAATGTATAAGACATAAGTGATCGGAAATTTAATAACTTCTTACATAACTACTACTAAATTACGACATAACTAAAATTATGTTAGTTATGTAGTATTTATTTACGCGGAGGCCCCGGGTTCGATTCCCGGCTAGGTCTGGGATTTTTACCTAGACCTGAAGGCTGGTTCGAGGTCCACTCAGCCTACGTGATTAGAATTGAGGAGCTATCTGACGGTGAGATAGCGGCCCCGGTCTAGAAAGCCAAGAATAACGGCCGAGAGGATTCGTCGTGCTGACCACACGACACCTCACAATCTGCAGGCCTTCGGGCTGAGCAGCGGTCGCTTGGTAGGCCAAGGCCCTTCAAGGGCTGTAATCCCATGGGGTTTGGTTTGGTTTTCTTGGTATGTAGTATTTATCGATACCTTCCTACCAGGTATCCCTTGAGAACCTTATTTGAGAAATAAATAAGATAAATAACCTATTTGAGAATTACAATTCAGACCTTCCCCTAAACTACCATTTCACTCAGCGTGAATAAAATAATTTATAGCCTAGATTGTAGTGGTTCATCGTCCGACTTTACATACAGATTTTCATTAAATTCTCTTCAGCCGTTCTCGTGATGCGTGTACATACACACAGACGGACAGACAGACAGACAGACAGAAATTACGGAAAAGTAAAAATGCATTTCATTGTTACTATGGACAGAACAGATACAGAAATACCATTATTTTCAATTTCTGAGCAATGTACAGACAAAACTCTTATTTTTATATATAGATTACATCTCGGGCCTTCTCCTAAACTACCATTTCAATCAGAGTGAATAAAATTATTGATGGCCTAGATTATAGCGACTTATTCCCCGACTTTGCATACCAATTTTCATTAAGACACGGCCACTAATAACATAAATATTTGAGAATTAAATTTCAGGCCTTCCCCTAAACTACCATTTCACTCGGCGTGAATAAAATAATTTATAGCCTAGATTGTAGCGGTTCATCACCCGACTTTACATTCCGATTTTCATTAAATTCTCTTCAGCAGTTTTCTCGTGATGCGTGTACATACATACAGACAGACAGACAGACGGACAGACAGACAGACAGACAGACAGACAGACAGACAGACAGACAGACAGACAGACAGACAGACAGAAATTACGGAAAAGGAAAAAATGCGGTTCCTTGTTACTGTGGACATGACCGATACAGAAATACCATTCTTTTCAAATTCTGAGCAATGTACAGACAAAACTCTTATTTTATTTATATATATATATAGATAGAAACCAAGTGCAACTGACAAAGCTATTTTAAATAACCGAGCAACCTTTGAGTTACAGTAACATAGCAAAATAATTCTAATGTTTTGCTAAAGCTGTGGTGTGCAACTAATTTAATACCCTTATTTCCCTGTTTTAATTGGTGAAAAGCCGCTACACACTCGTTGATCTTTAATTTGTCATTTTACGAGTGGGTCTGAAACCTATTTCTGTTACCACTGAAACCTTGCGTCATAACCATGTGTAGAGATCTGTACCCTTTATTTACAATCTGTGATTACCCCAATGAAGGTCTTTCCTTATATTAACACTTTTCAGCTTACACCTTACAGTGATCCCCATAAGGAACTTTCATCCCGTCAACGCAGCAATTAAAACTGAGAGGACTTTTCCTATTTGTGAAACTCACAACCTGACTTTTGACCCCATTTATCATCATATCATTGCCTACTGTCCATCTCGCAACATTATGCGGTCATTTTGCAGTTGCTCACAATCTTGTAACGTATTTAGGCCATCCGCAAAAATCCTTATTTCTGATTCCACTTCTTTACTCATATTATATATTATACCGGGTTGTCCACCAGCCCCTTGCGATCCAGTTTTATGCATCCCTTCTCATTTACTACAATTCTGAAAGACATCGGTCCCTCTCCCTAAACCGGGTTAATATAACGAGATGTGTGTTTACGGGCTAGAAAACAGTAGGAATCGTGAGCGCCACTATTAATTCATTACGGGTACCTCGAATGAACCCGTAAAACGAGTACAGATACGCAGAACACGTACTTTAAAACAGAGGTAGACGTACAGACCGGAAGCACGGTACTGTATAGGCTGGGAAGTGGCCGCACGAGGTCAAGTATCGCAGTAGCTCACACGGCAAGCGGGCGGGGTGTCATGTGCTAGTGGACAGTGCTCGAGGTAGAAGGTTCGAATCCCGCATGATTTTTAACAGCCAGTTGCGTGGGATGTGGTAAGGTTGCATACTTGATAGCTTCCGAGGATTGATTTGTTTATTTGACCCTGTAAAATGCTCCAGGACACTGCCCTTGAGGCGGTAGAGGTAGGATCCCTCGCTGAGTCCGAGGGAAAAACCGACCCTGGAGGGTAAACAGATAAAGAAGGAAATAAGAAGACCCTGTAAAAGATCGTATGTATCGTTGCATTGGGTATGGTGCTGGGTTGGGCGAGAATAAGGAGATGAGGTCTGTGGCCAGTTAGCTACGTCGTACATGTTCCAAGCTTCGTAGACCACAGGTAGGGCAAAGTATGCCCCATTGGAACGATAACAACATGCGATGGCAGGTAAGTATGTACCTGCGGAACCCCCCTCCTTCGAAGCAATTCACAACACAAAGTTTATTCACTGCCTCGAGATGTATTCCATTTTTTTAATCATTCAGTCAATACTGATCTGCATTTAGGGCAGTCGCCCAGGTGGTAGATTCCCTATTTTTTGTTTAGCTAGCCTTTTCTTAAATGCTTTCAAAGAAATTGGAAATTTATTGAGCATTTCTCGTGGTAAGGTTTTCCAATCCCTAACTCCCCTTCCTATAAATTAATATTTGCCCCAATTTGTCCTCTTGAATTTCAACTTTACCTTCATATTGTGATCTTTCCTACTTTTGAAAACGCCGCTCAAACTTATTTGTCTACTAATGTAATTCCACGCCATCTCTCCACTGACAGCTCGGAACATACCACTTAGTCGACGAGTATGTGGATATGTTACTTATCTATGGAGAAGCTAGACAAAATGCATCCTACCAGGCACAACGTCTGTACCAAGAACGCTATCCGGATGGACGAAAACCGACGGGCATGACATTTCGGAGTGTGGAAAGACGCCTGCGGCGTACTGTATCCCTGGGAAGGATACGGCCTGTTCGAGATCATCCTGTGACGTCTGCTGACAATTATAATGAAGAGGTCGTGTTTGATGCTATCCGGCGTAACCCTCACACTAGCACACGGGCCATTGCACAGGAGACGAACATCAGCCGAGCGTCTGTTATGTGTATATTGCATACCCACCGGTTTCACGATACCATCTGCACTTACACCAGGTGCTCCATGGTCATGTTTTCGATGCCCGAGTGGCGTTCTGTCAATAGATCCTATCGCATGTGCACACTGATCCTGCTTTTCTAGCGACTCTCTTATTTACGGACGAAGCACGGTTCCACAACAATGGAAGCGTTAATCGCCGTAACATGCGTTACTGGAGTGTGGATAATCCCCACTGGGTGCGACAGACAGCTTTTCAGGTACAGTGGGACGTGAATCAATGGTGCGGAATCATGGGTGATCATCTCATCAGTCCCCATTTCTTTGAGAGCCATCTGACCAGCCAACACTATCTGCGGTTTCTCCAAGATTAACTACCATCGTTTTTGGAACATGTGACACTCCTTGACCACTGCAGGATGTGGTTTCAACATGATGGAGCTCCACCGCACGCGGCGGTGGTCGTCCGGAACCATCTCCGTGCTATGTATCCTGATAAACGTATAGGTAGCGTAGGACCTCTCCCCTGCCCCCCCACCACCACCAGAGCGCCCGATCTTACGCCCTTGGAACTTCTTTTCTGTGGGGCCATGTAAAACAACTGGTGTATGCACAGGAGCCGGCCAATCCTTGTCACCTTAGACAGCTCATCACCGAGGCATGCCGATCCGTTTTCGCCAGGGATGTTACAACGGGCCAGAGGGTTCTTACAACATCGCGCGCAGCTCTATATCGATCACGGAGGTCGTCAGTTCGAGCAGGTGCTGAGTGAAACAACGTGGATAACTGAAATTCTGACACATGTTTCCTAGCCTCTATTAACCCAGCTCCATACCCACCGCCCTTTCCAGGGCCAAATGAACAAATTAGCCTGTGAAATTTACCGCTATTAAGTATACAACCTTGCCACATCCCAGGCAACTGGCTTAAAAAAATACTTGCATGAGACTTGAACCTTCTAACCCTCGATCACTGTCAACTACCACACATTCTACCGCGCGCTAGCCATGTTTTTTAGATTTATTTATTCTATACTTCAATATTTACATTCACACATGAAATTAATCTGTACTTGACAGGTATTGGTGAAATAGTGTTTAAATAGTTCATTTTTTCATGCGCTGTCAGGTATTAAAAACACTTATACCTTCAAGGTGTTAATTCAAAATTAAAACATAAAAACTCAAAGACACATTACATATCGAGACCGTTCAAGTAATAGCCATACCTATCTTCTAGCTGTCCACTTTCACTCAGTTTCCATCTCTCTTTCCTTATGTGGTAACAAGAGAGCCGGTAGTCTGGCACCATCAACACTGTCCAACATGTATGTAATGCAGTGACCTATTAGCCATACAATCGCTTGCTGTTTGATATGAGGAAAGGCCGTTACAGACAGTCGAATCAGCTTCCTGTCATCGATGTCTCCAAGAGGAAGGTTCATGAGGCGACACACCTGTCGTTTACACCAGCTCCACGTGCGCACGGCATGTGTGCATGTTATCAAGCGATGCATCACTGTGTGCATCTGACCACACACCGTACAACGAGGCGATTGTTCCAGATGTATTTTGTGGCGACGTTGTGCTGTTGGTACCAGATTGTTTAGGAAAAGGAATATTTTGGAACGTGTTGACGAGAGTTTCATATGGCTAAAATTTACCCACATCGTTGACCAGTGGATGTAGAGTGCCGTGGACTCAATCCGCGGGGTGAAGTTCACAGCTCGTCGTAACATATACGTATTGTAGATGGTCTTGGTAGTGGCATTCGTTCCAGACGGTATCTCACTAACGAACTTTTGGAGTTTCAGTTGATGATCTCTAAATATTTTCGGCAAGGATCTGGTGTCACCGTTATCTGGGCTCCAAATGTCTTTGTACAGTGCTTTCGAGAAATTATCCGACTGTAATAATATAGAAATGTCATTTTTAAGAAGTAGAACTTGGCATTTCGTTCAGTGTGCGATGAGCCCTAATCCACCAAGTTTACATGGGAGATACAGTTGTTCCCGTTGTACTCTAAACAGATAGCCTTGCCATATGAACCAGCCAATATATTTTGAGAGCTGGCTTTCAAAGTTGTTGGGTAGCGGGAACACTTGAGCTAAGTACCAAACCTTTGAGAAAACATAGATGTTGGTCACCACAGTCCTCTGAGTGATATTCAACTTTATTTGACGAAAGTTCATCATCACACCCCTAACATTAGCAATAACAGTAGCCCAGTTGGTTTCTAAAGTACCAATCACAGTATTTTTCCATTTAATACCAAGGATCTTCACCTCATCAACAATGTTAAACCAGTCCTTCTGTACGATGTCTGTCCCATCGTTTAAGTAAAGTAGCTTTCCTGGGATTGGCTTTCACCCCTGAACCGACGCTGTATGTGCTGAGAGCTTGAGAGATATGTTGAATGTCCTGTTCACCTCTTACTAATATCGATGTGTCATCTGCGTAAACACATATTGAAAATTTATGTATATTCACTCTGCATCCTTGTAGCTTTGGTTGAAGCGTCCTAATAAATGGTTCCAGGCCTATAACAAAGAGTAACATGGAGAGGGGGCATCCCTGTCTTACTGATCTTTCTATCGGTATGGGTGTCGAGAGGAATACGTTAACAAGGATTCTAGATATAGAGTGGCAATTGATCATTCGAATGCAATCGATCACGGTGTCAAGATCTATATTCAAGAGGCATAGTAGAGTAACTGGCCTGAATCCTCCACCTGAAGGGTTCCTTTCTTTTTTGGGGATGAGAACTATGATACCTTCATAGTGGGTTTTACATAGGGCACGACGTCTCAAGATAGTGCGGATAACGTCACAGAATTCCTTGCCAATAATTATTTTATTTATTTAGCGTATGATGAATACAATATTATTTACAATATATACAACTACCATCTCAAGCTCGTAACTAAAGTTCCATGTCAGAATTTAATAGCCAGAGAAGAGCTTCGTTTGAGACACAGTTTAAGTCCTCAATAGAGCCTCTGTAACTACGCAAAGGACACTCAAATGCAAGGTGTTCCACTGTCTGTTCCCCTTGTCCGCAGTCACATTGCGGTGATGTCTTCCATCCCCATTTGAAGAGAGTGGCTCCACATCTACCTTGGCCGGTCCTAATTCGATTTAGCATCCTCCACTGCCGTCTGGGAAGAGAAAAACCCTCTGGGCACTTGCATGGGTTCTCAATGATGTGGTGATGTGGTAATGCGGATTGCTGTTGCCATTGTTCTTTCCAGGCGTCCGATACATTAAAGGAGGTGTCCTGTAAAATTCATTGCAGTACGCCAAGAAGGGTGTCTGGATTTCAGTCGTTTAGCTGGGGAAGCTGCTATGTCAGAATGAATAGGAAGGTGAGGATTGTTTTCAATTTTCTTCCACAAGTTAAGCAGTGACTGTGATCTTCTTAGGGATGGAGGTGGTATGTGGCTTAGGGTGGGAAGCCAGTGTGTGTTAGTTGGTCGGATGCATCCTGTAATGATACGCATTGCTTGGTTCAGCTGGGTGTCTACTAATCCAGTGTGAGCACTGTTAAGCCAGGTAGAGCAGCAATATTCAGCGACGGAATAAGAGAGTGCAAGAGCAGTGGATCTCAGGACTTGGGCATTAGCACCCCAGGATGTACCTGCCAGCTTTTGGAGGATGTTATTTCTGGTCTTGATCTTGGCTGACACATTATAGAGGTGATTCTTGTAGGTCAAGGACCTGTCCAGGGTGACTCCCAGGTATTTTGGGTTACTACAATACTGTAGATTCTCTCCATTGAATGGTATGGATCGTTTGTACCCAGCACTTCTATTCCGCAAATGGAAGGTAGACACAACAGTTTTCTTGGGGTTTGGTCTAAGGTTGTTGTGATAAAAGTAACTGTCTAGAATCTTTAAGTCTGATGTTCGTAACATTGCCAATAATAAACCAGTATTGTTTATAAAATTAATATGGTACCCCGTCGATTCCTGGAGAGCGATTGGACGGAAAATCTTTTATGATGGCTTGAATCATCAGTAATGTCCATGCCAAGCAGTTCTTTATTTGCTGGAGTAAGTTGGGCATCGCAGGACTGAAGCAAGGTATTGACTTCATCTACATCGATAGATTCCCTGGCGTATAATTGTTGATAAAATGAGGAAATTTATTTTCTTATGTCTTCCTGTGATGTCACATCACTTCCATTGGACGATCTTATTTTATGAATGTACCGGCGTTGTTGCTCTCGCTGTGTACGTGCTATATAATAGACACTGGCTACTTCATCAGGTAATACCGTTTGATCCTTTAGGGTTACGTTTAATTTTGTGAGCGTCCTCTGTGTACCGTCAACAGTTTATCTTTAACATCTGTAATCTCATTGTAATTTTGCACACCGGCGTTATTCCTCTCATGGAGCTGTCGGAGAACACTGTAATAGAAGTCAGTTGTATCGCGTCTCTCTTGGGCCTTTTGATACGCAATATTTTTGAAGAGTCGTCTTATCCCCGGTTTGATTAACTGGTCCCACCCTTCTGCACTATCGCTATATTTACATTTCTGAAGTAGCCATTTGTTCCATTGTCTTAGAAAAACTTCCGTGCATTGATCATCCTGTAGTAATGAGCAGTTCATTTTCCAGTACTCTCTCCCTATATAGTAGACTTTGTATGGGAAATTTATGTTACGGTCAAGGCGCGAGGAGGAGTTATTCTGGATATAGGTATAGTGGGGAAGGGGTACATGGAACTTATCCACAACATCGGTCAGGTTCAAGGAGGATATGAGATCATTTAAGGCAGGGTTGGCCGCATAAGTTTGCCCCGTCGAATCTTCTACTCGTTGAACACAATGAAAGCCCCCGGGGAGGATTATTATTTCTTTTATATTATGCAGGTGTGGGAGTATATCGTTCTGAAAGAATGTCTTGCGTTGAACACGGTTGTGGTTGCCTGATGGTGCATAAATATTTATTAGGGTAGTGTCATTAAGGTGTCCAGATATGATATTTCCTGGCGGGTGACTCTGCACATCTTCGAGTTCCAGATCGTGTCGTGTTATGAATCCTGTTCCCCTACTAGCATTGCCAATGTTTATATATTGGTTGTAATATGAGGATATGGGTAACACAGGGAGTGCGACTTATTGTAAAAAGCGATGTCAATATCACTAGAACGGAGAAATCGTTCAAACAATTGAAATTTACGGTGGCTTTGTATAACATTGATGTTCACAGTAGCGAGAGTCAGAATCTGCACCATCAGCAATAGAACCAACTCCCTTGTACACAGTACTCTATCAAAATTGCGTCCCATTATCCATCTGTTTACAAGCCTCCGGAGATTTGCGGCGGCTTCAGGAATTATTGCGGGGTTGTGTACGATACGGCTTAGCTCCCTCTCGTGCACTATTTTTACTAGCAGCTTTTGTTGGTAGAGTGTACGAATCTTTAGGAACTATAGGCGTGAGTGTTTTATTATCCAGGTTTCCAGTAGGTAATACCCGTTGTTCTACGGCTACGAAGTCCGTCCTCAGATTATAGGGCGTTCAAAATCGACAATAAATTAACAAAACATGATATATCTCTGATTTTTTAATATGTTGTTTGTACCCATTAGGGCTACTTATACCCAACTTTATAACTCTTAAAGAATTGGGGAAAATTTTTTACACACGAAAAACCGCGAAATTTTCGGACTTCTTTCAGATTCTGCTCTATACCTCCTAATTCATGCATTTTTCGTCAAAGCTACTCTATAAGTTTTACGCGCAATAAATTTGTGACAAATTAAGTCCAACCGGAGCTCTGTAGGTCAATTGGTTACCGAATTACAGCACTTTAAAAATAGGTCAGTTTTTCCAAAAATTGAAAAGTTTAGTTTTAGACCTTCTTTGGACCGAAATTGCGTTGAAACCATTGATCTTACGAGTAGAAATTGTAGAATATAGTCCGACTCGTTGGCTGAACGGTCAGCGTACTGGCCTTCGGTTCAGAGGGTCCCGGGTTCGATTCTCGGCCGGGTCGGGGATTTTAACCTTAATTGGTTAATTCCAATGGCACGGGGGCTGGGTGTATTTGTTATCTTCATCATCATTTCATCCTCGTCACGACGCGCAGGTCACCTACGGGTGTCAAATAGAAAGACCTGCACCTGGTGAGCCGTACCCGTCCTGGGATATCCCGGCACTAAAAGCCATACGACATTTCATTTCATTTTTTGTAGAATATAATTTGTAGGCAATTTAATTCGCTTTAAATTAAGTGCACAGCGGGGTCTGTAAGCCTCGTAGTTCTCTCAAAATCTCAAAATATCGCATATAAGGTAAAATCGTATTTTTCCCCTATCTTTTGTTTTTTGGTTTGATAATGAAAAAGAAGGCATGTAATCATTAAAAAACGGTAAAATGTTTTAATATAAACATGAGTAATAAACACAAGAAATCAAAAGTACAGTAACTTAATCCATCAATCAAATTATACATATAGTCAAACTCGTCGCCTTGTTTTTCATGGCTCTCCTTAATAGGTAGGTCTTCGTCCCCTATAGGTTGGTACTCAAGTATTGGTGGATCGTCAGGGTTTTCTTGAGGCTCGTCATCGTCGTCCTCTTCAATGATGATAAGGGCAGCGTTCTGGCACGTTTCCCCAGAGCAGGTACCACACATCACAGAACATCTGAGCCCTCCTTTCAGTCAAGTGCAGCCACCTCTGCACCCCTCCTTGCATCTGCAAGAGAGGAGTTTTAGGAGCTCTGCGGGGGCAGGAGCTTGCCGACTGGTAATGGGGATGAGTCCAGCCGAGGTCAATTCCCAACCCCAGTCGGTGACCCCTTTCTCCACCCCCAACCACTTTTGCACCTGGTGGTATGCGCGGTAGTGCTGATACAACGCAGCCTCTGTGGATGGGGGCAAACGGGCCAGATTCGCTTTGGCGTTGGCTGCTGTCTTCACGGAAGCGTACATCGTTGAGGGTGTCTGTCGTTTCGTCTCCTCCATATAGGGCAACTAGGTACTTGTCACCGGCTGCTGCGACTTGTTGGTGTGCGGCATCTGTCTGGAGGGAAACTCTTGCTTGGTCCACTAGGGCTTGATTTTGTCTGAAGTGGCCCCACATTTTCACCTTCCCCTGCCAGAAGAGGGGAGAGGTGGTGTCGCACCTAGTAAATGCGTGGATGAAAAATTCAAATCCAGGTGGTAGCTCCACTTCCCCTTGGTTGAATGAGCTGGTGGAGAATTGGACGCAACCCGCCTCACCTCTGCCACTCTTCTGGAAGTATACGTTTGTTTTAGTGGATCCTAGACCGCCGGAGCACGAGCAAATAATCCACATCCTCTCCAAAGGGGATGACGTGCTCATTGGAGGTACTTTTTTGCGGTCTGCGTCTTCTTCTGATATTTTTGTCTCAATCCCCTCGAGAGCAAAAGCAGAATAAAGATGCACAATGAGACGAACCCTGTTTTAGTCATTCGAAAGCATGTTCTCTTGGGGGACTGTAATGATGGCCGATGCATCAAACACAACTTCCGCTGATGCTGCAGAATACTGTCGTGATCGCTCTGCAAATTTGATGCTCTTTTGGGCGCCATCCTCAGAATACCCGTCGAAGACTACACACACATTTCTCCCAAAGTGGTTAAATATATAGCTTATGTAGCTTGCTGTGATAGCCCGTACCGTATCATTCCGATGCCACACGACTTTATGGACAAGGTATCCTCCATCGACGACAGACAGACAAATGTTTTTGCCTGCACACTGACGTTCTCTGTGGCTTGAGTGAAGGCAGCGTAAAAAGCTGATTGTGTGCCTTTACGCATCCCTTCGTCGGAAAATAGGGCCATTGTATATGGAGCGAGCTCGTATGTGAAGTGGGCCTTCAACTGTAGGTCTGACTGTTTCATGATACACACGCGCTGGAAGATGGTGAGTGGCTCGACATCGACTCTCTTCTTGTGGATCTTGATAGAGGTGGTAGGCGTTGCCAAACATAGGACTTTTTCTTTCCTAGAGAAGCTAACATTCCAAAAAGTTTTTCCAATAATTCGGTTCACCCCTTTCAGTCCTTCTTCTCGGTCAGTGAGGCAATTTATGTGAGGGCCACCTGCAGTGCCACTGGTGATGGATAGATATTGAAATACGAGCTACTTACAGGAGAAACAAAAACTGTACTGTGAGCTCGGAGATAAGAAACCGGACAGTCTGGCGTGAAAAAGGGGGATGAAGACAAAGAGGCCTTGAGCTAGCCCCTACGATGCGAGAGAGGGTTGGAAGAGGGGAACCAAGGAACACCTGCTTACGCACAACAAAGAACCGCTACAACCATCAAGGGCAAGGGCGCCTGCCACTCTACCATCTTTTGCAGACATTAGCTTGTTGACTAATAAGATCGGTACCTCCCTACAATTTATTCAACTTTCATACCTCCTATATGATCATAACACGTTTTTGCATGTTTAAATCTCACTTAATGAGAAAAAAAGGGGTTAGGTACATTTTTGGAAAAATGTGATTTTACCTTATATGGGGTGTTTTGAGATTTTGAGAGAATTACGAGGCTTACAGAGCCCGCTCTGCGCTTAATTTAAAGATAATTAAATGGCCTACAAATTATATTCTCCATGTTCTACTCGTAAGGATGAATGGTTTCGACGCAATTTTGGTCCAAAGAAGGTCTAAAACCAAAATTTACAATTTTTGGAAAAAATGGCCTATTTTCAAAATGCTGTAATTCGGTAACCAACTGACCTACACAGCTCCAGTTTGGATTAATTTGTCACAAATTTAATGCTCTTAAAAACTTATACAGTAGCTTTCGACGAAAAATGCATGGATTAGGAGATACAGAGCAGAATCTGAACAAATCCGAAAATTTCTCGGTTTTTCGTAGGTAAAAATATTTCCAAACTGTTTGAGAGTTGCAAACTTGGGTATACATAGCCCTAATGAGCCCAAAGAACATACTAAAATAACAGAGATACATCATGTTTTGCGAATTTAGCGATTTTTGTGTCGATTTTGACTGATCTATTAGGTGTTAGTGTAGACTCAATTTGCTGTACCATGTCAATATTAGTAGGTGCAACTTCAGTGTCTTTAGTGACATCTACAGGCGCTAATTAGTGTTGTTGTGACGGCATCATATGCTTGGCAGGCTCACGATGAAAATCCACTGGAAGGAGTTGATGTAACTGGGGCCCATTTTCTTCTAGAGCGTCCATCTGTTCCGCGTGGGATTCGAACCTACTATCTCCCGGATGCAAGCTCACAGCCGCGCGCCTCTACGCGCACGGCCAACTCGCCCGATAAATCTATTTTCTAAGAAGCCTCGAAAATTGAATTTTAGATCGTAATCTGAACATACCATTCGCCGTAAACGAATTACTTTGATCATTTTCTTGTTCTGTATATTAGTGTAAGAGTTTGTAATGTGCTGGACAGTGGCGGTTCGTGACATTTTACTCTGGCAGGGCTGTGCCGCCATCTTCTTTCCCTCTCCAATCACTGACCAGCACCACGATACTTTTAGATTAATAATAATAATAATAATAATAATAATAATAATAATAATAATAATAATAATAATAATAATAATAATAATATAATCCCATGGCACTGGCTGAACAGAAATCTGCCTGCACTACTACATTAATTAATTAAGTACACTACAATGGTATTTATGCACACACATTAATTAACAGGCTAACAGCTAATGCAATCCCGACTATTATGGCACTGCACTGTTTCACTGATCACAATTACAAGTGATAATAACAACATTCATGAAAACAAATAAACAGTGCACTACCGAATTTCGATCTCCTTGCTCAAATTTCAAAGCATGTCAACGTATTTAACAAATTGGCCACCCTACAAATAGTGCCGTCCCATTACGGTTATATTTTGAATCTTTATTTTAGATTCCTTATACAACTGAATTGTTTAAATAGGCAGTATAATGGAATTCATTGTTTCGTAAAATGTTTCGGAATTAATCTCTAACAAAAATTAATATAAAACGTGGAGAGAGGGGGGGGGGGGGGGAGAGGGAATGCCTAGGTACATTTTAAAGTGGTTGGCAATGTTGCTGAGAGCTCCGTCGTTCAGTGCTTACACCCGCCTGCACTCTTCCTTCCTCTGACAAGCCCACATCGTCCTTCTAGGCTCCTCTCGCACTCCGCACACTAGCAAAGTCTGAAGAACTACTGAGGGCTCTGCCGGACAAATCACACCCGCCTGCACTCTTCCTTCCTCTGACAAGCCCACATCGTCCTTCTAGGCTCCTCTCGCACTCCGCACACTAGCAAAGTCTGGGGAACTACTCAGGGCTCTGCTGCCACAATCCGAGCGCCTCATAACTAAAGAGAAAATACCGTGCTTGCTGGACAGCAGCCACGTTCTGAAAGCCGTTGCCATTTTCTTGAAAATAGAAAAGCAAAATGTTTACAGCCGAAATAATAAAGATAACATTGTATAAATGAATATCACACCACATAAGTTCGACTTCGCTACATTTGTCCATCTCTTTATGTAATCAGTTACAGAGTGAAATAACGTTAAATGTTTTTGAAAAAGCGGCGGAGCGGCGCTCAAAAGCCCTTCATGCACGAACCGCCACTGGTGCTGGTACTACAATCTCAGTATCAACATAATTCACTTGTAGGCCCTATAGTGTCCCTATGACACTCGTGCCTGCGCGCACCACACACACACACACACACACACACACACACACACACACACACACACACACACACACACACACACACACAAGCATCTTCATAACGTTCTACCATAATTTGGTAACCATAACCTCCTACCATCATCGGTCGATACTGGCTACGCTACAGTAATCAAATAAGTATTTCAGATGTGGTAAACATGGGATGGCGTAAGGTTTTTAGTGCCGGGAGTGTCCGAGGACATGTTTGGCTCGCCAGGTGCAGGTCTTTTGATTTGACGACCCGTAAGCGGCCTGAGCGTCCTGATGAGGATGAAATGCTGATGAAGACGACACATACACCCAGCCCCCGTGCCAGCGAAATTAACCAATGATAGTTAAATTTCCAGACCCTGTCGGGAATCGGACCCGGGACCCCTTTGATCAAAGGCCAGCACGCTAAACATTTAGCCATGGAGCCGGACTTCATACATGGTACTATACCCCAACCCATTGCCTATAGTATATCTTGTTAATTCTAGCTGCTTTCCTACTTTTCAATTAAAAGCAAAAGCAAAGTCCTCTCCGTACAGGCCATGAAGGCCCTTGGAGGGGTGGAAGGTAAAGGATTCCACTATCCGGAACCTCGGCACTTGATGGGGTAGAGTGGTCAGCCGCCTTTGCCCCTAGAAATTAACCTGGTACTCATTTTTGGTGTAGGCTGAGTGAACCTCAGGGTCATGTGCACCTCCGGAAGTGGAAATCTTGTTTCTTAAATATTACGACTTCCTAACGGGGCTTCAAACCCAAGTCCTTCCGGGCGAACCGAGCACGCCTTTACCGCCTCGGCCAGGCAGCCCCTCATAGTTTTCAACTATTGTATCTTATTTTAAATGTATTGTGATAGTACATGTATCACACCCTCATACTGTATTTATAAGTAAGAGATATTATTGTCATTATTCGTATTACTAATATTATTATCATTATGCCATTTGTATATTTTGTTCTGAATATTTTAAGCTGGAAGGTCTCCATGTGCGATATGAGTAATTTGTTTGTACAAGCGGATGGGAAAACAGTGCTATTTACGACTTGGAACCTTCCCGTGGGTGATATGGAACAGCCCAGAGTCCGATGAGGTGGCCTTGTTGATATTGTCTTGGGACCCGGAAGAGATTCGAGGCGTGGTCTTGGTATGGCAAGAGGATGTTCCACTCGTGATTGGATGTCCAGGATCAATCTAGATGTACCATGTGAGAATAGGGGGAAGCTGAGGTCTATTTAGGCATGTGAGAAAACGAGGAAGAGAACTTGCCTTAAAACTTTTATGGAACGTGGTTGACGTGAAATTTTGTGGAGTGTGATGTGCGATACTGACCTACAAACTGTGGAGTGCTTAGGAACTTGATACTATATCATTTGTGGCAGCATGGTGCCTTATATGTTGGTGAAAGCTATGGGGTACTGTATCTCAGACTTAATTTATGTTATGTGTTAAGAAGCGAGTGTTGCTCAAGTGAGAGTATCTTTAAACCAAGAGTTAGTGATCACAGAATTATAAAGGTACAGTATCAATGTGATATAGCAAGTGCCAATAATGGAAATATCCAAGTTGTGTTGATACACATAGACAGTGAAGGGTATTTATCTACCTATATATGCTTTGTAATTAATGTTCATAGGGCTGACTACAAATGGTAGCTTGGTCCTCGCTTTTGGTTTCCCACAGTTTTTTGTTCTTGTTGTAAATATGGAGTCTTCCATCAGTATATTGTGAGTGTATTTTATGTATATTTTGGTGTGTTGATGATGTGCACATGCAAGGATGTTATTCAGAATATAGTTAGTTGTTTTGGAATCGGTGGAGTTATTGATGGACTCAAGGTATTTAGAGTAAGGGGTAGGGATCACGCGCATGTCTCCCCACCACGCTTGGCCGTCAATGACGTCAACGTGAACCCTCAGTGCTTTGTCTTCTGTATGAGGTAGGCTAATACACAGCTGTAAGCTACTCTGTTTTAGCCACAAGTTCAAGATAAGAGAACTTCATTGATATTTTAACATCGCCTCAGAAAAGGCATTCCACTTCACTATTACAGTAGAGTAATAATAGATCAAATACAGTGTGAATCAAGCACCGTTTCTGAAGTATTTCGATCTGTATAAAAGGTTGCAGTCCGCCTCTGTGGTGTAGTGGTTAGTTAGTGTGATTAGCTGCCACCCCCGCAGGCCCGGCTTCGATTCCCGGCTCTGCCACGAAATTTGAAAAGTGGTACGAGGGCTGGAACGGGGTCCACTCAGCCTCAGGAGGTCAACTGAGTAGAGATGGGTTCGATTCCCACCTCAGCCATTCTCGAAGTGGTTTTCCGTGGTTTCCCACTTCTCCAGGCAAATGCCGGGATGCTATCTAGTTTAAGGCTAAGGCCGCTTCCTCCCCTCTTCCTTATCTATCCCTTCCAACCTTCCCATCCCCCACCGAGGCCCCTGTTCAGCATAGCAGGTGAGGTCGCCTGGGCGAGGCACTGGTCATCCTCCCCAGTTGTATCTCCCGGCCCAGAGTATGAAGCTCCAGGACACTGCCCTTGAGGCGGTAGAGGTAGGATCCCTCGCTGAGTCCGAGGGAAAAACCAACCCTGGATGGTAAACAGATTAAGAAGACGAAGATAAAAGGTTGTAACAATACTAAGGCTGTGATCGCAGTGGAATGTTCTCAACACATATGATAACAATAACTAGGGGCTCTAATTGTTACAGACTCGAACATTAAAGCTTGATGACTGCAAGAAATAATGTCCGTTGTTACAAGCAATATTGGGAAACTATATAC
This sequence comes from Anabrus simplex, assembly GCF_040414725.1. Lineage (NCBI taxonomy): Eukaryota > Metazoa > Arthropoda > Insecta > Orthoptera > Tettigoniidae > Anabrus > Anabrus simplex. The sequence continues at coordinate 731,671,130 of NC_090265.1, forward strand.
ACTGTCAACAACACAAACAGTACAGTAAATGTTCTCCTCCAAGTGCCAGGAACTGACAAATTCCACGTTAACATTAAATAGGCCATATGAATTAACGAGCCTGTATATTAACATTCTTAGCACTGGTTTCATATACTACATAATAAATTGCCTTTTATAAAAAATAACAGGTATGTTATACACAAAGAATAATACTGATATTTAAAAAACAAAATCAGACACACTTATCCATAGCATCAGTGAAATTTCTTTGCTTTTCTTCTTTCTTTATTGGTATTGTATTAACTGAAACCCGGTCTCTTGAACGCCTTACTTTAGTTTAAAGCGTCCATTCGAATAGAAGAACGGCTTCTCACGAAGCAACTTGCAAGCTCATAAATTTTGGGGAATTTCTTCTTCAGGATAACCGTAAGGTTTGTGATGACGTTAGAAACCTCTTTCAGTTCTTTCTCGTGGTAAAATTGGAACTACCGAGCTGCAGTCGCTGAAGTGCTGCTAATATCCAGTATTCGGGAGGTAGTGGGTTCGAACCCCACTGTCGGCAGCCCTGAAGATGGTTTTCCGAGGTTTCCCCCATTTTCACACCAAGCAAATGCTGGGGGCTGTACCTTAAGGCCACGGACGCTTCCTTCCAACTCCTACCCCTTTCCTGTCCCATCGTCGCCATAAGAACTATCTGTGTCGGTGCGACGTAAAGCAACTTGCAAAACAAAAAAAAGGAACTTTTTTTGAAATCTAAGTTCCACCCCTTGTAGTTTGACCTGTTTTCTCTCCGTAATTGCTTTCTATATCGAGGTTCTTATTCTTTATCCTAAAAGCTATATAGCCAGTGAAGTTTTCAAGCAGCTCATCACGATCCTTGGTTCGCGACTGTCCTTGAGCTGTTTTATTAGCTCTTCAAGGGCTTTAACGAACCCTTGCTCAACCTCTGGTAAAGAATACGATGTTGTGAGCTCAACGCTGGCCTTAGACTGGCACACGATATCCGAGTTTTGATCGAGTTCATCAGTAGCATGTAACATATTTGGGCGTAATGTTTCATAATCTTCCGGAGAACAGTTGGAATTTCTTATCGCCTCGGAAGCATTGAGGCTGAGAAGCAATGATTTCACCTTTCGCATCACAGCTGTCGGAAGAGGATGATCATAAAGCCTTCCGAACCCTCGAAGCTGAGAAAGATAGCTTTCGATTATGTCTTGATTACTTTTGTCACCATTTATTTAGGTCAGTGGCTTTAGGGAATACATGAAAGTGTAGGTTTCGTTCCTTCGCGTGCCTGCTATGATTTGTGCAGCCTGCGATGGCATGACAAAATATTGAAAAGTGTACACTATTACTGCTTTTTACGTTTTATCGCATAAAATAAACACACACGGTTTCTTATACACCACAGATATGTTATTATCGTGTATTATTAGCACCTAGCTTGTGCGTGCACAGCGATTCTTATTCGTACTACCTCTACCTCATTCAGAGCAGATTCAACGCGAGGGTCCTGCGTGACGTCACAGCTCTGCTTTGCTACTGCGCACCTCTCTCGTAATCCCTACCTTGTATTCTACGTACCTTGTGATGAACCTAGGTGCAGTTCCTACCTATTTAGTCGTTTTCAAAAGGTTAGGTAAGGCCTGAACCAGATGTACCAGTACGCAGCTTTATGACACGAGGGATCCAGTTAGGTGAACTCTGGCGCCCGTATTACGGATATTTCGATCAATTATTGTTATCAATTTCAATCATTTTTATTAATTTATTTCAATTATCTCAGTTATGTATTCAGTTACTTATTTTCATATATAATACCGGTAATATTACAGTACACCGAGCGGGTGGCCGCCTGGTTTGGGTTACCTAGCTGTCAGGTTGCATTCGGGAGACAGTGGGTTCGAATCCTACTGTCACCAGCCCAGAAGATGGTTCTCTGTGGTTTCCCATTTTCACACCAGGCAAATGCTGTGGCTGTACTTTAATTAAGGCCACGGTTGCTTCCTTTCCACTCCTAGCCCTTTCCTATCTCAACGTCGCCATAAAACCTATCTGTGAGTATTCGAGAGATAGTGGGTTCGAACCCCACTGTCGGCAGCCCTGAAGATGGTTTTCCGTGGTTTCCCATTTTCACACCAGGCAAATGCTGGGGCTGTACCTTGATTAAGGCCACGGACGCTTCCTTCCCATTCCTAGGCCTTTCCTGCCCCATCGTCGCCATAAGACCTATCTGTGTCGGAGCGACGTAAAGCAAATTGTATTGTAAATGTCTTTGTTATTGTAGGTAAATTTCAGTAATTCTTCAGTATTAGTCGCCTCCTCTATCTGGGCATGTTATCCTTTCTTTCTTTCTTTTTTTTTTTTTTTTTTTTTTTTGCGTCGCATCGACACGGATAGGTCTTATGGCGACAATAGGACAGGAATGGGCTAGGAGTGGGAAGGAAGCGGCCGTGGCCTTAATTAAGGTACAGCACCAGCATTTGCCTGGTGTGAAAATGGGAAACCACGGAAAACCATTTTCAGGGCTGCCGACAGTGGGGTTCGAACCTACTATCTCCCGAATACTGGATACTGGCCGCACTTAAGCGACTGCAGCTATCGAGCTCGGTCATGTTATCCTTAGCTGACTTCTTCGTTAGATTCAATTTCCTAGTCTAAATCTAAATCTAGGCTTGAAAATCTCTTAAGGGTAATGATCGCCTGCCTAGGCAAGGACTTGGCTCGGTTTTACTTATTCCGGGGATTTTGTGGTCCAGAGACGTGTAAGAAGGTGCTGGTGTGAATGGGTGGACAGAGAACAGATGACAGCAAAATATAAACACTAAATTTGGAAATGTTATCTATTTCCTTTTTTTCGAGTCCATAACCCGTTAGAGGAGAGATGCTCACTTGGACTATGTGCAAGTAGGGTAGCATCCTGCTTCATGAATTTACCGAGCTCAGAACATTTTAAGCAAGCCTCGGACCTATGGGAGTAACGGAGTCCCACTCCCATTTGACAGGCGAGGGACTCCTTGGAAACAACTTGGCGAACGAAATGGAATTCGATGGGGAGCTATCAATATTAATGGGGCTTATGGAAGAAAGAAAGTAAAACTGGCTGAGTCAGCAAAGAGGATGCATCTGGATGTGCTAGGAGTAAGTGATATTCGGGTAAGGGGAGATAACGAGGAAGAAATAGGAGAATATAAAGTGTACTTGAGTGTTAGAAAAGGAAGGGCAGAGTATGGGGTAGGGCTGTTTATCAGGAATACCTTTGCACGCAACATGGAGGATTTAATGGAGTTGGAAAAGAGGGGATGGAGATTTGCTTTGGTGAAGGAGTTGGGAGGGGGTCCCGACCTCTTGGCTAAGTGTTTTATTGATCTTTTCAGTTATACAGTTTGGATACAATTTACATATTGGGTGTTTTTACAATGTGATTTTTCGGTGTTACAACAATAATTGTTTCATGTTTTCTTGTTGTTGGATTATTTGTGATCTCAAACAATGTAAGTTTTTGTTTCTAGCGCCCAGCTTTTATAGCATCTCAGAGGGGAAAGTTCCAGAACTCTCTTGACCTAGGCAGAATACTTCTACACACCCCCAATTGTAATTGGCTAGAAAAATATATACACACATTTCTGATTGGTTCATAACTTAAGGAAGAAGGAAGCCGTAGTAGTGCTGACAACCGTAGCACAAAAAAATCTATGAACACTTAAGGTTTACTACTATAGAAATTTGAAACTTCCCTTAAAAATTGATTGTCCGTCCTCCCGCCAGAGGGGATAGGGAGACAGTAGAGACATCTAAATCTTAAAGGTCCAAGTATCTTTAGATACATAGTTTAGGGCTCACAGCACAGATGGCCTTCTACAGTAGAAGGCGCGCAGTTCAACCGGACGGAGAAGGTGTACCTCCGGTCCAATACTCATTAGGTGAGCGGTGCACTTTCCTTTCCTTTCAATTTCTCCATACTTCCATAGCCATTTCTGACTCTATTTTTTTCAGCCTGCGCCTCCTAGTCTGCCAACGGCCGTAGCCGTGTTGAAACACCGGATCCCGTGAGATCTTCGAAGTTAAGCAAAATTGGGCGTGGTCAGGAGTTGGATGGGTTGCCACGCGCTGTTGGTGGGGGTAAGGGAATGGAGGAGCGGAAAGGAACTGGCCACCCTACCGCACGTAAACTCCGGCTCAGGAACACCTCTGCGGAGGTTCGGACCTGCCTTCGGGCAGAATAACCCTTACCTACCTCCTAGTCTCTTTACTTCTCTGTTGTATGTAGGGCTCGGAAATTAAGGAAAAGTCCTTTTTTCTCCCCGAATGTTCGAAGACGGGTCCCAACATAATTTATGTTCATTCTGGGTCATTTCTCCTTTCTTCGGCGATTCTTGGCTTATAAGACCTTTTTAGCCTTTTTTAAGGTCTTAACTTTGTAACTTCACCTTCTTTCGACTACATTTGTACCGCCATTTCTCATTCGAATCATCATTTGTTCATCCATCACCTTTTCTGTAGTAAGAAAGAAAATGAAAACCCCAGGGGCAGATGCGGCGCGTCATTAAGGGCTTAGCTCCACCAGATTTTCGGTTATAAAGAGTTTAGAAATGTTAATTTATTTATATTTTATGTAATTAATTTAATAAGACCAAATTTATATCGAGTACCACTGTCCTGAAGTAATTAATGATATGACAAAATGAAAGTATGATTGTATTACATGTTTTCTACGTTTATCCTGACACTGGGGCTAATTCGTTTTCAGTCCTCACAGTGAGTATTGGTAACTGTTTTGAAGGTCAGTAAACCTTTGAGGGAGTGAAAGTTTCAATGCATTTTAAAATGTCAACCTAGGGACTGGCTATGACATGCCCGCAATAAAAATGGACAATAGAAACGAAGCTGTAGCGGCGGGTGCTATGGCGATGTTATTGCAAACTCACTTGCATTCTTGTGTAACATGTTATAGTGACCATTCACAGAGTGAAGCTTTCGACACGTTTCGAATTTTAGTTTACAGTTCGCTTTCAGCAGTTCCGGAGAGGAGAGCATACGTTCTGGATAGTTTTTGTTCAGCAGAGATTAGTATGTAGCGTTTAAAATAGCGAATAGTTCGCACCGCAGAAGAATCGACGAGCTCAGTTCTTTTATAAATGAGGTAGGCCCTCACTTTTAAAGGATTTTATTTTTAGCTTGCATTAGAATCAAGCATGCTTAACTGTACTGATACAGCCAATAAAAATGTGATGACAAGATTTAATATGGCTGTATGTACAACAGCAGAAGAAACAATAACTACATTAATAATAATAATAATAATAATAATAATAATAACACCATGAAAAACATAAGCCTCTTCATCTCACTTTTCTGGATTTTGAGAAGGCCTTCGATCGGGTGCTACATGACCTAATCTGGCTAGCGCTACGAGAACGTAGCATTCCAGAACACCTTGTTAAGTGGGTACAGATGCTCTACGCAGAACCAAGGAGTTATGTTCAAGCTGCCGCAAGAGCGTCCGATGATTTCCGCATCACTGTAGGAGTACATCACCACTGCTGGTCATTCTTGTGATGGACACTGTTACATCAGACCTGCACAAGCCAATACCATGGACACTTCTCTATACTGATGATGTCATGTTGGCTACTGAGAATAAGTCTGATCTCCAGCGCCAAACAGAAGAGTGAAACAACCGACTAGCGCAATACAGCCTGCGCCTCAACAAAAAGAAGACAGAGTACATGACATTAGATCCTCGAGAAGTTGGAACCATCCACGTTGATGGTGAAGATCTACCACGAGTAGAGAAATTTAAATATCTTGGCTCCACACTCTCTAACGATGGCAGACTTACTGATGAGGTCAACACAAGGATACACGCAGGCTGGCTGAAGTGGCGAATGACAACGGGCGTCATCTGCGACCGTCGAATGAAGGACCATCTGAAATCTAAGATCTACCGGACTGTGATCCGTCCCGTCGCTCTCTACGGCACTGAGTGTTGGCCTGCTACGAAGGAGGTAGAACGTCGACTAAGCGTCACGGAGACGAAGGTGCTTAGGTGGACAGCTGGCATCACTAGACTGGATCATATTTCAAACGACAATATTAGGAAACGCTTTGGCGTTGCACAGATCCAGAAGAAAATGCAGAAAAACCGTCTGCGCTGGTTTGGACATGTGTTGCGTGCAGACGGCAATACACTGGCAAAGTCAGCGTATACATTGGAAGTCGCTGGAAAGAGGCCCAAGGGACGACCAAGACAGCGATGGATCGATACAGTGCACAGAAAGCTGTAAGACTACATCCTGACATGGCCGTGACCGAATTAAATGGAGACAACGAATCCACACAGCGGACTCTGCCACCAGGCGGGAAATCTACTAAAGATTGAAAGGAGAATATTAAGGAGGATTTACGGCCCAAGGGTGGTAAAGGGAAACTACAGATTACGATCAAATAGGGAGATGTACAAAAGAACAGAAGACCTGGAAACAACAATAAGGAAAAGACGGCTGCGATTTTATGGACACAAGGTCAGAATGGATCCAGCAAGGTTAAATAAACAAAGTTTTAATAAAATGTATTTATTTATTTATTTATTTATTTATTTATTTATTTATTTATTTATTTATTTATTTATTTATTTATTTATTTATTTATTTATTTATTTATTTATTTACTTATTTATCTGAAAAATATACTACTTGAAGAGCCAGGGGGGATATGCCAAGCAGATGAAGGAAGAACTCAAGAGGTTAGGAATTACAGATGAAGAATGTCGTGATAGAGACCAATTCAGGAAAAGACTTTACAACATAAAAGTTCTGTGACAGAAAAGAAAGAGCGCAGAGGGGGAAGACGGACTGAAGAGAGGAGCCCAACATTCTGAAAGAATGAAGGCACTGTGGAGAAAGAGGAAAGAAGAAGGGATGATAAGAAGGAAGTGAAGTGGTATTGGCGTGGTCCTAAGTTTGGCCGGTTCGCAAGAAATAATAATAATAATAATAATAATAATAATAATAATAATAATAATAATAATAATAATAATAATAATAATAATAATAATAATAATACCCACATTAGCCCCACCTGGCATTTGAGCCACGAGCCGCTACTGCCCAGGGGTATCATATTATGTCCAAGATACGTGAAATATTGAAAGGAGAACATTTTGATGTGAGTGTTTTTGAAGAGTAAGAGTAAGACCCTTACATCCGTTGATGTGGAGAGATGTTTCCCGATGTTTTGCAATGTTCTGTCTGAAACCCGATGATCCTTTACACCTAAGAACCTGGAGATGAAATGAAATGACGTATGCCTTTAGTGCCGGGAGTGTCCGAGGACATGTTCGGCTCGCCAGGTGCTGTTCTTTTGATTTGACTCCCGTAGGCGACCTGCGTGACTGGATGTGGGGATGGTAATGTGGTAGAAAGAGGCTAAAACCGGGGGCCACCACATAGCCTACTCCTGTCAAATAGCACCAACGGGTCTGCTGAAGGCTTTACGTCGTCATCCGACGGGGGAATCACCATCAACAGCGTCACATACCCTCACTCCATATAAACACTGCAGAGAGGTTTGAAATTTAATCCAGGCTTTTGACACGCAATCTAGTGATTAGAATTTGTATACCCCCCCCCCCCCCTCTCCTACCCTGCCGGCCAACATTCTGATGGTGAAAATGATCTCCACCGATAGGATTCGAACCGGCTAAGCACGGCGTCAGTAGTGGTGGCGTAGTTGGCAGCGACAGGTGATAACGAAGGCCCTCTACGTAGAAAGGTTCGCATGTTAACTCGTACACAAGCCTTGAAGGTGTATATTTCGAGACACATGGTGTTCTTTTCCAGAAAAAAAAAAATGCTTTCACTCAGTAACGTGCGGTGCGTTGGACTTGAGGATCATTAAGCGAGCTTAGAAAGAGAAGACTAGGAGGTATGATCCGTGCTGTCAGTGGAGAGATGGTGTGGAATGGCATTGTAGTAGATGAATAAGCTTAAGAGGTATTTTAAAATAAGGAATGATCATAATATGAAGATAAAAATTGGAATTCACATATTCAGACTGTGGAAATATTAATTTATAGGACGGGGAGTAAGGGATGGGAAAACAATTCATAGGGAATCTGCCACCTGTAAGACGTCCTGAATGCAGGTCATAGACGATGTTTTTTTCTTTTTTTTACTGATCCTTTTTCTTATTTTTCTTTCTTTGTTTACTTTGTATTTTCTGTTTTAAGGACGACACACACACACACATTCCCCGGGCCAGTGGAAATAGCCAATTAAGGTTAAAATTCCCGACCTGGCCGGGAATCGAACCCGGGTACGCTTGAACCAAACGCCAACATGCCAGCACGCTAACTTCTCTTAAGTGCGGTGATAATAGTTCTTTAACCACAATAAATTGTACCGAAGCAATGGGCAAAACCGAATTTACATTAAATAATAACATCAGATTATTCATCTTTGCCAAAATCTGTTAGAGATTCATGCCAACAAGTACAAATCATAATATGCACAGATCTTGCCACAACATTCACAAAGACAGCCCGTGACGGTTGATGGAACTTGTTGGTTTTCCACAAGCGTGTAACCAAGTGTCTGAGCTCATATCCTCTTCCTTGCCAGTCTTTGAACATCATTGCGTCCGTCGAGTAAAATACCTTCCATATGTCTCTCTGCTTTGCTCTGAATTTCTCAACGAACTGCACGTAACTTGGCGTAGTTGGTAGCGGCAGGTGATGATAACGAAGGCTCTGTACGTAGAAAGATTCGCATGTTAACTCGTACACGGGCCTTGAAGATGTATATTTCGAACACACAGTGTTCTTTTCCAGAAAAGAAATTGCTGTCACTCAGTAGCGTGCGTTGAACACGTTACTTACCTCAGTTGCAAAAAAATAATTTAAAAAAATAAAAAAGAACATCTCATTCCCAGCACATTATCATTTCCAAATTGGTATTCACGGTAGCATTATAACATAAGCTACAGTAGATTTTAAACAATGTACTTACCGTTTCACCCAGTGACGCATCGTAATCTATATTATAACAGAGAAGTAAAGAGACTAAAAAGAAGGAGGTGCAGGTTGGAAAGAAATAGAGTTAGAAATTGCTGTGGAAGTAAGGAGAAATTGAAGGAACTTACTAGGAAATTGAATCTAGCAAGAAGTCAGCTAAGGATAACATGATGACAAGCATAATTGGCGGTCATACAAATTTTAGTGAAAAATGGAGGAGTATGTATAGGTACTTTAAGGCAGAAACAGGTTCCAAGAAGGACATCCCAGGAATCAATAATGAACGGGGGGAGTGTGTATGCGATGATCTTCAAAAGGCAGAAGTATTCCGTCAGCAGTATGTAAAGATTGTTGGATACAAGGATAATTTCCAGATAGACGAGGTGACTAATACTAAAGAAGTATTAAAATTTACCTATGACAAAAATGACATTTACAGTAAGATACAAAAGTTGGAATTGATAAGGTTTCGGGGGATATACTAAAGACAATGGGTTGGGATATAGTACCACATCTGAAGTACTTATTTGATAATTGTTTGCATGAAGGATATATACCAAATGAATGAAGAGTTGCTATAGTAGGCCTTGTGTATAAAGGAAAGGGTGATAGACATAAAGCTGAAAATTACAGGCCAGTCAGTTTGACATGGATTGCATGTAAGCTTTGGGAAAGCATTCTTTCTGATTATATTAGGCATGATTGCGAAATTAATAACTGGTTTGATAGAAGGCAGTTTGGATTTAGGAAAGGTTATTCCACTGAAGCGCAACTTGTAGGATTCCAGCAAGATATAGCAGATATCTTGGAATTGGAGGTCAATTGGACTTTATAGCGATTGACCTGTCTAAGGCATTTGATAGGATAGATCATGGGAAACTACTGACAAAAATGAGTGCAACTGGACTTGACAAAAGAGTGACTGAATGGGTGGCTGTGTTTCTAGAAAATAGATCTCGGAGAATTAGGGTAGCCTGTAATAATTAAGAGGGGAATTCCTCAATGCAGTATTATTGGACCTTTATGTTTTCATATATATCTATGATATGTGTAAAGAAGTGGAATCACAGATAAGACTTTTTGCAGATGATGTAATTTTTTACAGAGTAATAAATAAGTTTCAAGATTGTGATCAACTGCAAAATGACCTCGATAATGTTGTGAGATGAACAGTAGGCAATGATATGATGATAAACGGGGTTAAAAGTCAGGTTGTGAGTTTCACAAATAGGAAAAGTCCTCTCAGTTTTAATTACTGCGTTGATGGGGTGAAAGTTCTCTTTGGGGATCATTGCAAGTACCCAGGTCTTAATATAAGGAAATATCTTCATTGGGGTAATTACATAAATATGATTGTAAATAAAGGGTACATATCTCTGCACATGGTTATGGGGGTATTTAGGGGTTGTAGTAAGGATGTAAAGGAGAGGGCATATAAGCCTCTGGTAAGACCCCAACTAGAGTATTGGTTCCAGTGTATGGGACCCTCACCAGGTTTACTTGATTCAAAAACTGAAACAAATCCAAAGAAAAGCAGCTCGATTTGTTCTGGGTGATTTCCGACAAAAGATAGCGTCACAAAAATGTTGCAATGTTTGGGCTGGGAAGACTTGGGGGGAAAGGAGACGAGCTGCTCGACTAAGTGGTATGTTCCGAGCTGACAATGGAGAGATGGCGTGGAATGACATCAGTAGACGTATAAGTTTGAGTGGTGTCTTTAAAAATAGGAAAGATCACAATATGAAGATAAAGTTGGAATTCAAGAGATGAATTCGGGCAAATATTCGTTTATAGGGAGGGGAGTTAGGGATTGAAATAACTTACCAAGGGAGATGTTCAATAAATTTCCAATTTCTTTGCTATCAATTAAGAAAAGACTAGGATTACAACAGATAGGGAATCTGCCACCTAGGCGACTGCCCTAAATGCAGATCAGTAGTGATTGATTGATTGATTGATTGATTGATTGATTGATTGATTGATTGATTGATTGATTGATTGATTGATTGATTGATTGATTGATTTTAATCACACTGTCATGGTTTTCACAGAAATGTGATGGAACTTTTCTTTCGACTTAAAATCCTAACCTGAACTCAGTGAGCAAACGTTAGACGATATTTTACAGTTTCACTCGCTTACTGAGTGTAGGTACAGCGACGGCAGACGTGGGAAACACGTACCATCAATGAATAATCCCAAACATTTTATACCTACCGAAATCCAAATATAAAATATATACTTCAATTAAAATTGATTTCATGAAATAGCTCTATACTTTTAACATATTGCCATTTTTCTTGTAGCCTCTGACGTGTGGCGCTGAATACTTAGAGTGTTAAGTACTACAACTAAGTTACCTTACCTTACCCAAGCTATAGTCCAAATACTTTCTAAACGCCCTTCTGAGTAATTGGTGGGCCGTGGTCATGTAGGTAGTGTAGGAGGTCTAAGAAGCGCGCTCTCTTTCTTACCGGTTCGCTATCTCTGAATTTGCTTATTAACACGTTGTGTTCAGCCAATGCGTACAGTTCTTAGCACGATGTGTAGACGAAGACAGGGCGGCGAGAGGAGTGGGAGACGATGCCGTCTCCTTTGATTGCCTCTCCCCACATGCGCGGCCGATTCCCCTGCAGGACGTTTACAAAGTATTTGGACTATGTCTGGTCCGTCGCCGTAAGACGGTGTGAATCTCGAGGGTGCCCCCCCCCCCCCCCCAAGGACAAGGAGGCTTCGAGCGCATACGTCAACACAGGGACCTCAATTTCGCGCCGGCAGAGAAATCCAGGTCACTGGAGAGTGCTGAACTGCTATAGAGCAAATACAGTAGAGACAATACGCGACACTTCAAGATTTAGCTTTGTTAAAATGGGAGACAATTCGCAAGTGGCTCTCCTAGTGACGTGACCTGGAAATTCGCGCTAAATTAAAATATCAATGGAAATGCATATACGGAAATGGATAAATAAATTACGTCTAGGAAGAAAGTGTTATTAAGATATTAACTTCAAAGTTGTTAAAGCAATTCTGGATAAATGAAGTGGTTTTTTGTTTTTTTTTTGTTTTTTTTGCTGTTTGCTTTACGTAGCACCGACACAGATAGGTCTTATGGCGACGATGGGACATGACGGCCTAGGAATGGGAAGGAAGCGGTCGTGGCCTTAATTAAGGTACAGCCCCAGCATTTGCCTGGTGTGTAAATGGGAAACCATGGAATGCCATCTTCAGGTCTGCCGACAGTGGGATTCTATTTTTTTTTTTTTTTTTTTTTTGCTATTTGCTTTACGTCGCACCGACACCGATATGTCTTATGGCGACGATGGGATAGGAAAGGCCTAGGAATTGGAAGGAAGCGGCCGTGGCCTTAATTAAGGTACAGCCCCGGCATTTGCCTGGTGTGAAAATGGGAAACCACGGAAAACCATCTTCAGGGCTGCCGACAGTGGGATTCGAACCCACTATCTCCCGGATGCGAGCTCACAGCTGCGCGCCTCTAACCGCGCGGCCAACTCGTCCGGTGAAGAATTATTTAACAGGTTATTATTTATAGACTGAAATTAGACATATACTCAAGATGTGAAATGAACTGCTGTGGAAGGGCTTGATCTTTCATTTGTGCATTACTTTTTTAGATTTAGTATTCTTGCCTGAACTTTCACGGCTAGATTTGTCTTCTTTTTCTCATTTAAGAACATTGTATCATCACATTAAAGAGACTTGTCAATAAGTATATCGGCACATTCCTTACACACATGATTCAATGAATTAACATTTAAGAGCTGGACAATTTTCCCCTTAACTTGAAGCCTACTAACAGAAAAAATCTATAAATTTAGCCTCAAAGGCATTCAAAATTTCCCTATAAGCAATACTTGCCATTACATTAGGGTAAAGCAAATTTGCATCATCATAATGTTTCAACAAAATATGTACATTTCTTAAGTCACCCATATTTTCTTCAGTGCTTGACAACGCAATAGGGCATTCCAAATGGGGTAACTTGGAACACAACCAGCCACACACATATGCGTTTTCCTGAATTAAATCAAAACCCACAGATCACACATACAACAACACATCGATATTGAAGGTTAACTTCTGCAGTATACAATAAAATGAGCTTATTATATTTTAAGCCAGTTAAAGTATGTGCCGCGCAGGACATAAGTTTAGGAAGAACTACAAAAATCTCTTTGCAACTGGAAGAATATGTATGCAAACACAATATTTACTTACATTTTCTTGTCACGAGGGAAACGGAAGACCGCGAATCCTTCTGCACTTCATAGTTATTGCAGCCAAACACAGCACATATCTTTCCACTTATATTAAGAGGAGATATATAGGAATGACACACGCTACTATTTACTTATGTCAACTTAATGCAAACGCATAAATAACGCCAAAAACTTCACAAACAAATACACGTGCTCCTATGACAGAATCAGTAACTCCAGGTCACTCCGCTAGACAGAGCTCTAATCGCTGTCCGTCGATATCTCGCAGACTGTCGCGTATTGTCTCTATTGTATTTGTGTAGAGCGAGCAGATTTTCGAAACAGCTGTAGCCTATTTGGCTTGACTTAGCTGTTTGCAGTTTTATAAACTTGATAAAAAGCATTCTAAGGAATAATAAGAAAATGCAAGTACAAAATAATTTTCCCCAGCAGCGCTGAGGAAGATGGGGTTCAGTGCACGCCACTGCCTTTCACTTTCTCGATAGATCATTTTCTATGGGTTTCGACTTGACAGTTAACCGGAAGTCAGATATTGGTGCCAAATTGTTACGAATACAAACAGCTGGTTCACAACACACAACACGAACGGAAATGCACTGTATATACTCGAAAGCAAGTCCAGAATCAATTATTTACCGGGCGAGTTGGCCGTGCGATTAAGGCCATGGCCACTTCCTTCCCACTTCTAGACCTTTCCTATCCCATCGTCGCCATTAGACCTATCTGTGTCGGTGCGACGTAAAGCAACTAACAAAAAAATCTATTATATGTAGCAATATGCAAAACTCACATAAGGTTAACAATAGCACATAACATATTTAGGATAAGGCTCTAAGATAAAAACAGATCAATGCTCGAACAGATAAAACACAAGAATGACATTTTTGCTCACTATTTAGAACAGCTCAGTTCCTCCCAAGGAAGAAAAAAATCCTACAAAGGGAATACTCCACTCATTTCTGAGTCACTATCGGCATTGTCATCGTTTGTTGAGGTTTCATTCTCGCCTGGCCGTAACGAGATTATAACGTCTTCAACATAATCACCTGAGCTACTTTCTCTCTCTCAAACTTCACGCATCTCGGATTGTGTCTCACAGCCTGCACTTACACGGCCTACGGGTTCCCACAGAAGTATTTCAACTTCCGAAACTGTGAAGAGTCGGTTATTCACAGCTGCATAATCCTTCACTTGGGCCCAAATCAAATGTATGGCGTTAAAATGGCAGTGGTATGGTGGAAGGCGAACAACTTTATGCCCACGCCTCCTGGATATTTCATCCACCACGTACACTGGGTACTAGGGCTTGTTTTGTTTCACGAGTTGCATGAGATCCCCCCTTCCTCATGTTATCGCGAACCGAAATATTGTGCTGCTTGGACCACTCAATCAACTCATTATTTCTAGCTAGTGTTGGTGCTTTGTCAAGAATGACCGAGTGAACTTGACAAAGACCGCAAAAAAGAACTGACCACAATACAGCACACAGCTGATAGCACATGGTTATAGTAAACAGCCGATCGACAACACTGGTAACCGGAACTAGAGTATAACGTGCTCTATCGGACCGATCGACTGCCTATGATTGGCTGTTTATTAATTCACTTAGCATCCGCCAAATGGCAGCGCTCAAATATCTAGTCGAATCTCATAAGAAACTGAACTGTAGTTGCTCAAACTGCTTCATTTTCAGACGTCGCCATACAATTTCCAGACAATACGTGAGCACGGGTGAGACTTTGAAATCAAATAATGTCAGCGCTGTTTTGATAGACAGCTTACTTAGATTCTTTATGTTATTGATGGCGTTCATCCTGTCATTGATGTGAATAGAGAAGACATTACCCCTAGTTAGCAATGTGACTCCCAAATACTTGAAGCTCGATACATTGTTCAGAGGTCTGCCGTGTATGTAAAACTCTGATGCTTTTCCACCTTTCCTAAACGCCATTGAGACTGTCTTGTCATCGTTTAAGTGCAGTTTGTTCTCTTGTGTCCACTTCAGCAGTGCATCGAGTGTCTCTTGCAGTTCCTTGCTGGACCTCGAGGCGAGCACGATATCCACCGCATACATGTTGTTATGTTCCGGCCCCGTGGTAGCCCCTTTCGGTACTTCCAGGAAGGAGCTGGTGACTCAGACGACCTGGAATCTCCCAGCCGGCTTGAGGGGTGGAGCAGGCCTTTCCGTGTATTGTTCTCGGCGGCCGGCTTACCTGCGAGTTCCTTGGAGATTCAACGGTAATGTTCTGCCTGTAGTAACATCGTGAACTTTCTGTATCAAATCACGTGAGCTATAAAAAGAGAGGCTAGCAGCGGACAGTCAGTCAGAGTTGGACTCCGTGTGGGAGTCAGTGTTAGAGTGAGTGAAAGTTGGGCTCCGAGGTGGAGCCAGTGAGTTGGGGTTCGATGACTGGGCTGAGGGCGACAGAGGTGTTGGCTGTCGCTAGTGTCCCATCGAGGTTTGAACCAGGAGTTGTTGTTGTAGCGTCGGAGAGACCAGTGAGGGTGTAACTAGAGGCGACAGAACGGTAGGGTGTACTGTGTGTTCTTGTAATTCTGTGGACTGAGAATCACTGTGAGCCAGCGAAGAAACGCGCTATCGTGAGTGCAAGGATAAATGGACCTGTACTAATGTTCGCCGTTGTGAGTATCGTCCTGCTGTTGAATACTGTCGAGCTGTTCCGTTGCTCACTGCATAGGACTGTGCAAAGTACTGGACTGAGTCGAACCGACGAACAGTCGTCGTGTGATGTATAGCCAAGGGGACTGTGCTCAAATCCAGCTGTCTACGCACAGTGGCTGTAGGAGGTGACTGGACTTGGGGGGAAAGTGAAAGTAAGGATTAGTATCCCAGGTAAAGGAACAGGGCTGGACCCTACTTGGTGTTTTAAGGGGCCTAACATCGAAGGTCATCGGCCTGGCTGGACCCTTGCTGCGCCATAAGGTAGAGAGATTTGTAATTAAAAAATGAAAACCTACAACCTGTTTTCCAGTCATTGAGCGGGTCAGGTATGGAATGAATGAAGCAGATATAGGCTATTAGTACGATGGGGTCGCCACTCCCAAAGTGATTTATTAATGACTGATAGATGCTATGAAATGAGAATGGAGAGTGTTGCTGGAATGAAAGATGACAGGGAAAACCGGAGTACCCGGAGAAAAACCTGTCCCGCCTCCGCTTTGTCCAGCACAAATCTCACATGGAACGACCGGGATTTGAACCACGGTATCCAGCGGTGAGAGGCCGACGCGCTGCCGTCTGAGCCACGGGGGCTCCAGAGAGATTTGTAAATAGACTGGTAATTAGTAAGTGTGGCCATTAATAACTGGTTAAAATTATTTGTGTTTGAATATGTATGTGTGCTTTTATTAGGCCATCCTGAACAGTAGCGGCGACTAGGGGGGCGAGAGGGAGAACATATTACATTTTTATTCGCATTTTTGCCGGCTGAAACTAGGAATTATAGAAAAAAGCATTTTGCACAAGCCCTGTTGTCTTATCAGCTAATTCTTTCCTTTATTTTCTTTAATTACTAGCTGATGTACCCGTGCTTCGCTACGGAATTCTACATTGTATACGGAATTCTAGTGTACACGTTGTGAGCATGATTGTATTAAATTGCATAGCTCTTAACGTTACCCTAGAAACGTGAAGGGGAAGTCACCAAACATCTTTTCTCATATGAAGACTGAGTTAGGGAATTTTCACTGTAATGGTAGACCCGCTTGCATACCATCAGTCACAATCATGTTGGGGAGTTTTCATTATAATGGCACACACTCACTCTCCACCTGCCTTTTTACATCCTCAGAAAGACTGTCTGAGTGGTTTTCCGAACTGAAATGAACATACATTGCAATGATGTCAGTAGGAATTGCGCGATTAAAAGCAATACTTTCATATGAAATACTCGATCAAATGAAACACTACACATTTTCTCACTTTTAACGAACTACACTCCCGATCGAACAGCCCAAAGTTCCTCAGACAGCCGTGATTCGTGAACACTCTTCGTATTTTTTTCGGTGGGGAGAGGGTTGAAATAGTGGAGACACCCAGGGCAAAAAATATGCCCTTTTACTAATCTAACAAAAGAAATTCGCTTACTTCAAACATTGATATAAGAATTAGAAAGATGTTTTGAAGACTTTCGTGTGGAGCGTGGCATTGTATGGAAGTGAAACATGGACGATAACTAGCTCAGAAAGAAAGAGAATAGAAGCTTTTGAAATGTGGTGTTACAGAAGAATGCTGAAGGTGAGGTGGATAGATCGAATCGCGAATGAAGAGATACTGAATCGAATTGGCGAGAGAAGATCGATTTGGCTACATTTGACGAGAAGAAGAGATAGACTGATAGGACACATCTTAAGACACCCAGGACTTATTCAGTTGGTTTTTGAAGGAAGTGTAGGTGGTAAGAACGGTAGGGGTAGACCAAGGTATGAATATGACAAGCAGATTAGAGCAGAAGTAGGATGCAATAGTTACGTAGAAATGAAAAGGTTAGCACAGGATAGGGTGGCATGGATAGCTGCAACAAACCAGTCCATGAACTGATGACTCAAACACAACACAGGTACAAAAACGGGTTTTAAAAAATGCAGTGTAAATTTAAATCTTATGGCAGTTGTATAGTATGCATACAGCGGTAATTATTTTTTGTGGGGGGGGGGGGGGGTGAGGGCTGATTAACATGAAAGTATGCATGTGAAATGAGGAACAACTATTAATGTAAACACTCCTATATAATAACAATATTCACAAACGAACAGAACAATAATAGAGCTTGTTTCTCAAATACATTTTTGAACGAGTCTTCTGTACGGAGTTTTCAATAATATTCAAAAGTAAACAGAAAAATAGAACTTGATTCATAAATATTTTGAAGGAATGTTTTATGTACAAAGCTATCAAAAATAATTACAAGTAAAAGAATGTAGAACTTGCTTCAGTAAATACTGTGCATTTTCTGAAGAAATGTACTATTACTGTATATTACTGTATATTACTATATATTACCACCAGATTTAGCGCCTGAACAGTCTCCATTGGGGAAATGTAGTTCTCTGAAGGAATTCCCGCTTTCTAATCTCATTTCTTGATATAAAACCATCTACCACCTTCTCCAGATTTAACGCCTTAGCAACCTTCGAAGGCTACCAAACTGCACGTTCTAAGGGGACTTAACATCTAGGAGGAGAATTTTTTTTGGAGAGAGGGAGGGGGGCAAAATAGCACTCTGTCCCCCTAAGACCATTTTAGGGTGCATACAACGCCTTCCCCCCCCCCCCCCCCCAAAGTCGGCGCCTTGTTTGCATACACTGCCGAACAAAAAATTCTCGAATATCATCGAAAGAAGCCAGTTACGTTTTACTTTACTCTTATTGCAGCTGAATAACCATACAAGTTACATTTTTCTTCTTTTTCTTCTTTTTTTTGCTATTTGTTTTACGTCGCACCGACACAGATATGGCGACGATGGGATAGGAAAGGCCTAGGAAGTGGAAGGAAGCGGCCGTGGCCTTAATTAAGGTACAGCCCCGGCATTTGCCTGGTGTGAAAATGGGAAACCACGGAAAACCATCTTCAGGGCTGCCGGCAGTGGGGCTCGAACCCACGATCTCCCGATTACTGGATACTGGCCGCACTTAAGCGACTGCAGCTATCGAGCTCGGTAAAGTTACATTTCACTATAGTATCTTAGATAATATAACTTTACCTCAAGGCACAGAAACCGCCGGCCTCTCACCGCTGGGTTCCGTGGTTCAAATCCCGGTCACTCAATGTGAGATTTGTGCTGGACAAAGCGGAGGCGGGACAGGTTTTTCTCCAGGTACTCCGGTTTTCCTTGTCATCTTTCATTCCAGCAACACTCTCCAATATCATTTCATTTCATCTGTCAGCCATTAATCATTGCCCCAGGGGAGTGTGACAGGCTTCGGCAGCCGGCACAACTACTATCCTCGCCGCTTGATGGGGGTTTCATTCATTCATTCATTCATTCATTCATTCATTCATTCATTCATTCATTCATTCATTCATTCATTCAATTCCTGACCCGATCAAATTACTGGAAACAGGCTGTGGATTTTCACTACAAGGCTCAGAAAAAACATTTCCTTTCAGTAAGAGAGAAACTTGCAGTGACACCGAGTTAAGGGAATTGAAGAAATTAAAATCTTTCTTTCTTTATTAATCTGTTTAACCTCCAAGGTTGGTTTGTACCTCGGACTCAGCGAGGGATCTCACATCTTCCCCCTCAAGGGCAGTGTCCTGGAGCGTGAGACTTTGGATCTGAGGATATAACTGGGGAGGAGGACCAGCACCTGGTATGCGGAACAGTGGCCTTGTGGGGGGGGGGGGGGGGATGTGAAGATCGGAAGGGATAGATAAGGATGAGGGAAGGAAGCGGCCGAGGCCATAAGTGAAGTACCATCCTGGCATTTGCCTGGAGGATAAGTGGGAAACCACTTCGGGGATGGCTGAGGTGGAAATCGAACCCTCCTCTACTCAGTTGGCCTCCTGAGGCTGACAAGTGAGTGAATCCCGTCCAGCCTTCATACCACTATGATATTTAAATAATTTGGAATATCATATAATAATATTGTATTTTCTATATTTTCTTTCATAATTATTATTAAAAAAAAAAAACCAAACCCCATGGCACTACAGCCCTTGAAGGGCCTTGGCCTACCAAGCGACCGCTGCTCAGCCTGAAGGCCTGCAGATTACGAGGTGTCGTGTGGTCAGCACGACGAATCCTCTCGGCCGTTATTCTTGGCTTTCTAGACCGGGGCCGCCAACTCGCAGTCAGATAGCTCCTCAATTCTAATCACGTAGGCTGAGTGGACCTCGAACCAGCCCTCAGGTCTAGGTAAAAATCCCTGACCTGGCGAACCCGGGGCCTCCGGGTAAGAGGCAGGCACGCTACCCCTACACCACGGGGCCGGCTTTCATAATTATTATACCGGTACATAATTCTTTTAAAATGTTAAAATTTGAGTGGAATGGAGTAAAATTAAATTGCCTAATTTTACGCAATCCATCATTACCACTCTGCTGACAAGATTCAACTGGCGCGAGGATACCGAGACCGACTGCAGTGCAGGCGGTTTCACTCCTTTTACTGGCTAGCGCGTGATAAAATGTGTATTTCAAAAGCTTCAACACTGAGCAATGTTTATGTAGCGCTAGCTCGCGCGGGTAGCTGCTGCTGCAGCTGGTTGTCCCGTAACTGCAGCCCTAACTAGAGCCACGGCGAGCCCTAAGAAATCTCTTGCCATGTAATAAGCAGTAATGATAGTATTTGATTCCAAATGCATATTTTCTACGAATTTTAGTTTTTACAACTTATTGCACAACCTTTGCGTTTCCTTCGCGAATGCAGGTTTAATTTGAATACTCTGATCTCTTTAGTACTTATTTACTGCTTTTCTACTAATGTATAGTTTGAATTTGCGCAATAATTACGTTTTCCGATATCACCAATTAAAACGGCGCGTATACCTAGTGAGATACTGAATAAGAAGATGCGTATTTTCTACACTAATATTACGTGTGGAAAAACTCTGATGAATTGACATGACCGGCTATCACGATTCAACTCTTGGTGTACATGCTCCGTGCGATTATCGACCTTGTTGCCTATCTAATATGGAGGGCCTGGAATAACTGACGCTGTGGGGTAAATAACTGGAGTGTTTTCTGACAACTCTAATTTTATAGTCTTCTGGCAATGTTATTTACTTTTGCTGTATGCAATGAATAAGTTCCGCATATTAGAAAATTTAATCTTTTGGTTGAAATGTACTAGAGGATATGTTTTGTGTTGACAGCCTTTGTTTGGATCACGTTCTGGAAGACTGCTCTGGCGTCGGGAAAGAGGTTAAAGAACCATTCTGTCCATATTTCGAAGAGGCTTCACCTTTCTTAAGTTAAAGAAGGTAATAATTGTCATTAATATTAGAGGTTTAATTCTACATGGAATACCAGGTAGGTCATATTAGTTTATTTATATATATTTCGTTGTACAATGCTCATATGTTAGGCGGTAACCAATAGGAGCGCTGTATTCGGTGGTTGGAATTTGATTGGTCAAATTCGAATAAGTTTTCGATTTTTTTTCACCAGCCATCTTCATTGTATGAACAAACTTCGTTCACGATTTAGCGGCTCTCTGTAGATGTGTTTGTTTGGAAGATACTAAGGGGGAATTCTAGTTTTCTTTGAAGGATTTCAGATCTAACCTGAAATGCCTGGAGTAGTAGAGGTGTGTTTTATTGTAATGGAGAAAATGATGAAGGGTTCTTATTTTATGCCGGTTTCTTTTAAATCTGTCAGAACTGTTAACGAAATATTTACGTTGTTGTCCTGCAGTTTGGTTTGCTTATGGTTTCAGGAAGCATTTCCCAAAATGAATTCTGTGGAGGCAATCCCGAATGGGATTGGGGGCGGTGATGCTCCTGTTAAGGCTGCATCCAAAAAGTTGACTGTTGAAAAGATTTATCAGAAAAAAACGCAACTGGAGCATATTTTGCTTAGACCTGATACATATATAGGTGAGTTTTAATTTTTAAAATGTGATTTTAGGCCTACTAGTGAACCTTTAGTTTGATATGTGATCGATGGTACATTTCCTGAATTGAAAACAATTGTAGGTATTTTCCAGCATTTTTGTCATGTTTATTTTTAAGATCTTGCACAATTTTATGGATGAAGACTAACGTTATCTTACCAGTGCTCAGGGGAAACATTTACTTTGACAGGTGTATTGCTTCAGTTTTTAAAGTAAATTGTTTATAGTTATGAATTTCATTGGTTCCGTATTGAAGTGGGATTACAACAAAATTAAATTCTTTTCAAGGTCCACCTATTCAATACAATGACGTTTTATTGTGATTCAATCACATGTCAAATAGTCAAATGGTACCAGTTTCGGCATCTATGTGCCATCATCAGCCTTGGGTACAAATTAAAACAAGATATACATTCCTAAAACATCTAAAACACATTTTAACACATTATAAAATAACATACAATTAATGTGGTGATACATGAAATACGATAAAATTATGATACAATTGGTATGATATAAAATTCTTAAAATTCCGGCTGTTCGTTACATAATTCAGTCTGTGTGCATCCGGGTGAATTTTTACAGTTGTATGCTGTCTATGTGAATGACATTTGTTCCTTTAGATATTAGGTGGTTCCAGAGAAGTTTACTTTGATCATGTAAGATCGCGATGTATTTAGAGATGACTTCCCACTTCAATTTGAACCTTGAGCAGCATGTGAACGTGTTGTTACACAGACGGAGCTCATGTATCACCACATTAATTGTATGTTATTTTATAATGTGTTAAAATGTGTTTTAGATGTTTTAGGAATGTATATCTTGTTTTAATTTGTACCCAAGGCTGATGATGGCACATAGATGCCGAAACTGGTACCATTTGACTATTTGACATGTGATTGAATCACAATAAAACGTCATTGTATTGAATAGGTGGACCTTGAAAAGAATTTAATTTTGTAGTAAATTGTTTGCTAAGTAAACCACTTAAGTGCGGAGATATAGCACTTCAAAATAGTTCCAGGGGCCGATGACCTCGATGTTAGGCCCCTTTAAACTACAGGCATCATCATCGGTATTAATCCAGCCCGGGGGCCACTACATTTGTAATGTTATAAGTGAGTGGAAATTAATGCAATCTTACTTGGAGAGCGTCTGAGGAGAGATGTGTTCATTGCGATGTCCAGGAACCCACCAACCCGCCCCAAGAAGTACATTTACTTTTATAACCTAATTAAGATTATTACACGCCATATTCATTTCTCAAGTAGCTTCTTGTATTCCTATTGGCCAATGTAAAGTGGCACGTGATATCCTTCCTGTGAGGGAAGTTAATCATAATGCGTTACCAACCGCAGCATCAGTCCAGCCCGGGGGCCACTCACGCTTGGCGACTGTCGTTTGTTTCCTCGCTCACGGCCTACTCGGAAAGGATGTTCTCTAGCAGTGCTCGTGCTGCCAACCTCTGTACTTAGGAACTATGCTTGCTTCACTAGCTGGTGGTGGTGATTATTAGATTCTTGCCTCTGGACGGGTTAGGATTCTTGCCATGGACAAGACCATTGGTCTGGATAGTTAGGATTCTTGCTGTGGACAAGACCATTGGTCTGGACGGTTAGAAGCCGCACAGCGGTGTTAGGCCCCTAGTTTCATGAGGAAAGACGATTGGTCTGGACGGTAGCCCGTAGACCGCCGTAATTTGTAATGTTACAAGTGAGTGGAATTAGTGAAATCTTACTTGGAGAGCGTCTAAGAGGAGAGATGTGTTCTTTGCGATGTCCAAGAACCCACCAACCCGCCCCAAAAAGTACATTTACTTATATAACCTAATTAAGATTATTACACACCATGTTCATTTCTGAAGTAGCTACTTGTATTCTTATTGGCCAATGTAAAGTGGCATGTGATCTCCTTCCCATCATGACTGTTGATGATAATCCGTTACCAACTGCAGCACAATAAAAGCGCATGCACCTGGGCGTTTAAGGGGAACGAGCTCTTAAAGAGAGATTCGGCAAGATTACCGTAGAAAAATAGTTTTCTCCTACCGAATCCCAGAACTGAGTAGCTCCCTTGCTTGAGATAATGCCACCGGTTTTCAATATTCTGAGTGCTAACTATCCAGACCAATGATCTTGTCCACGGCAAGAATCGTAACCGTCCAGACCAATCGTCTTTTCTAGATCCTATCCTAACCGTGTACTAAGCTAGGGGCCTAACACCGCTTCGCGGCTTCTAACCGCCCAGACCAATGGTCTGTCCACAGCAAGAATCCTAACCGCCCAGACCAATCGTCTTGTCTATACCCTATCCTGGCCGTATACGAAACTAGGGGCCCAAGGTTGCTTCGTGGACAGCAAGAACGGGGAACAATTCGAAGCATAGTTCCTAAGTACAGAGGTTGGCAGCACTGGGCACTGCTGCAGAACATCCTTTCCAAGAAGGCTGCGAGCGAGAAAACAAAGGACAGTCGTTACGCGTCTGTGTGAATAGCGGTCTACGGGCTGAACTAATGATATTGATTTTAGTAATCTACCCTTACTCATAGTCCCCCAGTATGGTGAACATCTTTTCCCTTGGTACTGTCATAAGCTTCCTCTAGTTCTGTGAATATAAACGCGACTGTCTATTCCTCTCGTACCATTTTTCAGTTACCTGGCGCATACTGAAAATCTGATCCTGACAGCCCCTCTGTGGTCTGAAACCATGCTGGATTTCGCCCAACTTCCTCTCAACCACTGATCACACCCTCCCTTCCAAGATGCCAGTGAATACTTTGCCTGGTATACTAATCAATGAGGTACCTTGATAGTTTTTGCAATCCTTCTTGTTCCCTTGCTTATAGATGGGGGCAATTTCTGCTTTTGTCCAATCTGAAGATACTTTACCAACACTCCATGCTAATCTTACTACTCTATGAAGCCATTTCATCCCTGCCCTCCCACTAGACCATTGCAGGTCTGATTTAGTCTATTCCTGCTGTGTTATGATAAAGGAGTTAATTTACCATCCTTTCCACTTCCTCAAGCATAATTTCCCCACCATCATTTTCCTCTTCCCCATGAGCTTGGCTGTTCACAACACCACCAGGATGATTTCCTTTTGCATTGAGAAGATGTTCAAAATATTCCCTCCACCTCTCCAGTGATTCCCTGGGATCTATTATGAGTTCACCTGAATTACTCAAAACACTGTTCATTTCCTTTCTCCCTCCCTTCCTAAGATTCTTTATTACTGCCCAGAAAGGTTTCCCTGCTGCTTGACCTAGCCTTTCCAGGTTGTTACCGAAAATTTCCCACGACTTTTTTGGATTCAACAACTATTTGTTTCGCTCTGTTTCTTTCATCTACATACAAATCCCTGTCTGCCTCGGCCCTTGTTTGGAGCCATTTCTGATAAAGCTTCTTTTTACGTTTACATGCTGCTGTCACTTCATCATTCCACTAAGATGTTCGCTTTTCCCCATCTTTACACACAGTCGTTCCTAGGCATTCTCTGGCTGTTTCTACTACAGCATCCCTGTCCTGTCGTAAAGATAGTACTCTTTTTATATCCTGAACCTGTTTACTGTCCACTATTCGGAACTTCTCACTACTTATATCCATGTACTTCTGTCTAATTTTCTCGTCCTGGAGATTTTCTACCCTTATTCATTTGCAGATTTCACTTTATCGTAGGCCTAGAGATACTTAGTTCACTACCGATCAGATAGGGGTCTGTATCATAAAAAAATCCCCAAAAGACCCATACATCCTTAACATTCCCTGAATTCGAAGTCTGTTAAGATATAGTCTATCGTGGATCTGTAGCAGTGAATAGCCTTATGCTTGAAGAATGTATTCGTAACTGCTAATCCCATACTAGCACAGAAGTCCAGCAAACGCTTCCCATTCCTATTAGTTACCAATCACCCTTTCATATCCTTCAGTTCTGTTTCCAACTCTCGCATTGAAATCACCAATTAGCACTATCCTATCCTTGCTGTTCACCTTGACTATGATGTCACTCAATGTTTCATAAAACTTGTCATTCTCATATGCTCCCTCACATGGTGAATACACTGAGACAATTCTTGTCCTAATTCCTGCAACTGCCAAATATACCCACATCTTTCGCTCGTTTACGTGCCTAACAGAAACTATGTTGCGTGCAATAGTATTCCTGATGTATATACTCTGCTCTTCCCTTTTTAACACCCATCAAGTACGCTTTATAATCTCCTATCATTCCTCATTATCTCCCCTTACCCGAATATCACTTGCTTTTAGCACATCCATTTGCATCCTCTTAGCTGACTCAGCCAATTCTATTTTCTCCCATAAGCCCCATTAATATTGATAGGTCTCCATCGAATTCCATTTAGACGCCAAGTTGTTTCCAAGGAGTTGCTGTCAGATGGGAGTGGGACTCATTACTCCCATAGGTCCGAGGCTTGCTGAAAACGTTCTGAGCTCGGTAAATTCGTGAAGCTGGATGCTACCCTACTTACACATAGTCCAAGTGCGGTTCTCTCCTCTAAAGGGTTAGGGACCTCCAGTGGATTGTATAGTCCTAGCTGCCTGAGCACAAGGAGGGCCATGACTCAGAATGTCACCGATACCTACTCCCATTTCGTAGCAACTGGTATCTCAGGACCACATACTAGGCCACTCAGCCGTTGCCCATGGTTCCCGAACTAGAACGTGACCACAGTAACCCACACCATGAACCACTTGAAAGATAATTTATTGCTTAATAATAATTTTGAACTTTATAGTTGTATTTAAAGTTGGAGAAAAGTGTGTTTATTAATGCCTTTTATCATTATTTTAAAGAATTTTTAGAAGGTCTGAATGAAACCTTAATGATAAAACTTTTTTAAAACGATCTTATTGATATTAAACCCATTATTTAAATTTTAGAATTTCATTTTTAAGTCCATATTGAACCGAGAATAATAGATAAGTAAAATTTAAAAAAAAACCACCTTTCCAGTAATTTTGAATTAAACTAAAGTTATGTTTACTCGGAACTGGTTTCGAAGGTGGTGAGCGTCATCTTCAGCCAAATATGAAATCCTGTAATCATAAATAAACAAAGCCTATCATCATTATATCGGGTGTTAGAAAAGGAAGGACAGAGTATGGGGTAGGGCTGTTTATCAGGAATACCATTGCACGCACCATAGTTATAGTTAGGCACGTAAATGAGCGAATGATGTGGGTAGATTTGTCAGTTGAAGGAATTAGGACGAGAATTGTCCCAGTTTATTCACCATGTGAGGGTGCAGATGAGGATGAAGTTGACAAGTTTTATGAAGCATTGAGTGACATCGTGATCAGGGTCAACAGCAAGGATAGGATAGTGCTAATGGGCGATTTCAATGCGAGAGTTGGAAATAGAACTGAAGGATACGAAAGGGTGATTGGTAAATGTGGCGAAGATATGGAAGCTAATGGGAATGGGAAGTGTTTGCTGGACTTCTGTGTTATTATGGGTTTAGTTGTTACGAATACATTCTTCAAGCATAAGGCTATTCACCGCTACAAATGGGAGGCCAGGGGTACCAG
The DNA here is from genome assembly GCF_040414725.1 of Anabrus simplex. Lineage (NCBI taxonomy): Eukaryota > Metazoa > Arthropoda > Insecta > Orthoptera > Tettigoniidae > Anabrus > Anabrus simplex. The sequence goes on from NC_090265.1 coordinate 731,698,491, forward strand.
ATCCATAATAGACTATACCTTAAAAGACTTCGAATTCAGGAAATCTGTTAGGAATATAAGAGTTTTCCGCGGATTTTTCGATGATGCTGACCACTATCTGATCTGTAGTGAACTATCTCGAGGCCGAGGGTAGAGAAAGTGAAATCTGCCTGCAAACGAATAAGGGTAGAAAATCTCCAGGACGAGGAAATTAGAAGTACATGGATATGACTAGTGAGAAGTTTCGAACAGTAGACAGTAAGCAGGTTCAGGATATAGAAAGTGAATGGGTGGCATACAGGGATGCTGTAATGGAAACAGCAAGGGAATGCCTAGGAACAATTCAACTGTGTGTAAAGATGGGAAAAGGCGAACATCTTGGTGAAATGATGAAGTGAGAACAGCCTGTAAACGTAAAAAGAAGGCTTATCAGAAATGCCTCTAAACAAGGGCCGAGGCAGACAGGGATTTGTACGTATATGAAAGAAACAGAGCGAAACAAATACAGTAGTTGTTGAATCCAAAAAGATGTGGGAAGATTTTGGTTATAACCTGGAAAGGCTAGGTCAAGCAACAGGGAAACCTTTCTGGACAGTAATAAAGAATCTTAGGAAGGGAGGGAAAAAGGAAATGAACAGTGTTTTGAGTAATTCAGGTGAACTCATAATAGATTTCAGGGAATCACTGGAGAGGTGGGGGAATACAGCAAAACCTTGTTAATTCGAAGTCGTTGGGACTAAAAAATCGGACTTCGAATTACGTGATTTCGAATTAACCGCCAATTCGCAATTTAGAAGTACCAACCCTTGCAGCGTTACAAAATATTCTATAGCCCGTTACTGCATGCAGTTAACCTTGATTCACAGTTTATACCCTTCAAATGCCATGAAAAAGGAACTATTCCCAAAATGTATCCAAGAAGGAGCATTTACAGTATTCAAGTAATGCACTTGAATATCTCGCTGGCAAACATAACCTCACGCAACGAAAGAAAGAAAGAAAGAAAAAAAAAACACGATTCAAAGACGAGGAGAAATCTATGCTGGCTCCCATGTGCTGGTGCTTTATTAATCGGATTACTATACTTTATGCATTTTAGATGCCTTATATTTACAAAGGAAGTACCCGATGCCCTTAAAATCGAACTTTTCTATTGACTATCCTTGTACGATTTCCCGCCATGGTACTTCTCTCGTACTTCAGAAATGTAAACACTTGCCGCGTCACAAAGTATTCTAAGACCCATTAGTACATGCAATCACCTCGATTCACAGTTTAAACCTTTCAAATGCCATGGAAAAAACTATTTCCGAAATGTATCCAACAAGGTACATTTACAGTGTTCAAATAATGCACTTAGATGAATCACTAACAAACATAACCTCATGCAACGAAAGGAAAAAAATCACACACAATTCAAAGACGAGGAGAAATTATGCCGGTCCCCCTGTGCAAATGCATTATTTTTTGGATTTCTGTACTGTTTGCATTTTTATATGCTTTGTACTGGTATGGAAACTGCCAGACACCCTTAAAACATTGTGGTTTATCGAACTTTCCTATGACGAGGGGATAAAGTTTCTTGCTTCCATCCCATGTGCATTGCAATGTACTACTACGACCCATTTAAAACCATATGACCGTTTGGGCTTGCATTAAAATAAAGCAGTGCAGTTTCACCAGCAATGACAATATTGTTCGGTGCCTACGAATTTATTATCTTAGCTACGCTTTTTCGTCAACTGTCGGCATCGCCAGTTTTTGCGGATTCTGTTTTTCCGTACACTGCCTATTGCGTGATATTACGGCGTTCCTTAAAAGGTTGAATACAAAAGAATTCTGATTTCATTCAATTTAGCAATCATGAAGCGCACTGTAGACCCATTGAAGTGAGTGTAAGTGCGGAAAGCTATCCTTCCACGTTCCGGAATGCGCGTTCTATTATGACGCGGAGCGGATCAATTTCGAGTAGAAATTACTCTGTAACATACTATTGTTTTAAAATGTAAAGGCAGTTTCGAATTAAAAGTCTGAATTTCGGTAATGGGGCCGACATTGTACTTCGAATTAGGAATTATCCGTATTTCGAATTAAACAATTTAAATAACATGCAAAACTGTATCTCATGTTTCCGGGAATGAGAGCTTTTTCGAATTAGGCGGGATTTTGAATTAACAGATTTTGAATTATTGAGGTTCTACTGTATTTTGAACATCTTCTCGATGTAAAAGGAAATCGTCCTGGTGGTGTTGCGAACAGTCTAGCTCATGGGGAGGAAGAAAATGATGTTGGTGAACTTAATTCTTGAGTAAGTGGAAAGGATAGTAAATAAACTCCATTATCATAAGGCAGCAGGAATAGATGAAATTAGACCTGGAATGGTGAAGTATAGTGGGAAGGCAGGGATGAAATGGCTTCATAGAGTAGTAAAATTAGTGTGGAGTGTTGGTAAGGTACCTGGAGATTGGACAAAAGCAGTAATTGCACCTATCTATAAGCAAGGGAACAGGAAGGATAGCAACAACTATCGAGGTATCTCATTGATTAGTATACCAGGCAAAGTATTCACTGGCATCTTGGCAGGGTGCGATCAGTCGTTGAGAGGAAGTTGTATGAAAACCAGTGTCGTTTCAGACCACAGGGTCTGTCAGGATCTGATTTTCAGTATGCTCCAGGTAATTGAAAAATGCTATGAGAGGAATAGGCAGTTGTGTTTGTTTCGTAGATCTAGAAAAAGCATATGACAGGGTACCGAGGGAAAAGATGTTCGCCATGATGGGGGGCTATGGAATTAAAGGTAGATTATTAAAATCAATCAAAGGCATTTGGGCTTGAGTGAGAATTGATGGTAGAATGCGTTCTTGGTTCGGGGTACTTACGGGGGTTAGACAAGGCTGTAAACTTTCACCTTTGCTGTTCGTAGTTTACATGGATCATCTGCTGAAAGGTATAAAATGGCAGGGAGGGATTCAGTTAGGTGGAAATGTAGTAAGCAGTCTGGCCTATGCTGATGACTTGGTGTTAATGGAAGATTGTGCCGAAAACCTGCAGTCTAATATCTTGGAACTTGAAAATAGGTGCAATGAGTATGGTATGAAAATTAGCCTTTTGAAGACTAAATTGATGTCGGTAGGTAAGAAATTTAACAGAATTGAATGTCAGATTGGTGATACAAAGCTGGAACAGGTTGATAATTTCAAGTATTTAGGTTGTGTGTTCTCCCAGAATGGTAATATAGTGAGATTGAATCAAGGCGTAGTAAAGCCTTGCATTGAGCTCGCAGTTGCGATCAACAGTATTTTGTAAGAAGGAAGTCAGCCCCCAGACGATACTATCTTTACGGGAGCAAAAGCTGGGTGGATTCAGGGTATCTTATTCATAAGGTAGAAGTCAGATATGACAGTAGCGAGAATGATTGCTGGTACAAACAGGTGGGAACAATGGCAGGAGGTTACTTGGAGTGAAGAGATATAGGCTAATTTAGGAATGAACTCGATGGATGAAGCTGCACGCATAAACAGGCTTCGGTGGTGGAGTCGTGTGAGGCGAATGGAGGAGGATAGGTTACCTGGGAGAATAATGGACTCTGTTATGGAGGGTAAGAGAAGTAGAGGTAAATCAAGAAGACGGTGGTTAGACTCACTTTCTAATGTTTTAAAGGTAAGGGGAATAGAACTAAATGAAGCCACAGCACTAGTTGCAAATAGAGTATTGTGGCGACTTTTAGTAAATTCACAGAGGCTTGCAGACTGAACGCTGAAAGGCATAACATTCTATAATGATCTATGTATGTATGTATGTACGTATGTATATCAATGCACATATGTGACTTATGATGCCCCTGAAAGTATCTGGAGAAAACTTCAAATAATCACAATTTCAAAATCTTGAGGTCAGGTTTAGAACGACACTTAACACAACAAAAATTTCTCACTCAAGTTAGAATTTTGAAAGTATTGAGTTCGAGTAAGAACCGTAAGATTCTCAAATAAATAAAAAGTCTTGTCATAAGTGAAATGTTAGACAAATTTTAAAGTTCAAAACATCTTTTTTCTGTATTTTAAGGAGATTAACATACAATAGAGGAAAGCGTAATTGATCCACCTTTTTTTCAATACAAAGTATGTTGTTAATACAATCACAACATTTTTATTTAGAACCTGTTTCAATGTCTTTGGACATCATCATCAGCCGTAATAGTTCATATGAACAAAGATATAAAAGATATAATACATATTTTAGACCCTTAATAATAAATAACATTAATTGGATGAAGTAAAAAGTGTCAGTGCTTAAAGGTCATTCTTACAATATTTACAAGTTACGAACTTGTTGGTCAGATTACAAAATGAAAGTGAAAATATCAACAAATGTTTAAAAAATCTTGATCACTTTGTAATGGTTAAAAAGTCTTGAGCGTGGCGTTGCTAAACACTGGGCGAAAGTTGAACATTGACATCTAAAAACTGATGTAGAATGTAGTTCTTCCGCAGAACATTGATGGTAAGATAAAATATGTAAGTTTGATAGTGGCTTGTAATATCAGATCATAGGAAGAAACAGTAAGTTACGAGGTACTTAAACAAGTGGATCTTGCTGCAGGCACTGACAGAATAGTAGTTATATGGCCAGAAAGTTCTCAATTCAATGTGGAGCCTAAAGTATGAAAAAAAACGAGTTGAGTTAAAATGAAATAATGGAAAAAGGGCAAGGAATTATACAAAGGTCGAACCACACATAGTTTCTCTGTAAATATGACAGTCCCAATTAGAACGACACTTTAACGTAATTATTTAACTCAAGATGGAGTGTTGAAAGTCCTGAGTACTACTTAGAGTAGGAAGATTCACAATTTAAATAAAAGGTCTTGTCACAATTGATCAGAAGTACAAAGGATGAAACATGTATAAAGTTCCTTTATAAACATTAAAATTATTCTTAGAAAACAAACGGTCACCAGTCATCTGTTTTAAATGAGAACAGGGAATCATAAATAAACATATAATTATATCAATGCACATATAAGCACTCTTAATGGTGCCCCTAAAAGTATCTGGAGAAAACTTCAAATAATTACAATTTCAAAATTTGAAGTCACGATTAGAGGTGAGTGACAAGTTTCTATGGAAACTGTACTACAGCTGTGGACAGTTTCCTTTAATTTGAATATTGAAATCTATTTAAAAGGGTGGAAGTTGTAATATTAATAAGAACTTCAAGGGAATTTTTCTCAGTTCATTGTGGGGTCGACGGAGTAAAAAGAAGAACAAAGAAAAGTCATTCATAAAGAAACAGGGGGAAGTAAAAGTTGAAAATAAAATTAAGTAAATTGTCTGGTTGAAAACGAAAGAGATGGTAGGGGGACAAGAGGAGGTGAAACAAGTAAGAGAGAGAAGGGAACTATGGAGGGTAGAGCAAAGGATATGCGTAACATAAGAAAGTGTTATGCACAATATGAAAGATAGAGCTGCAGTTACGAGTTTTATTAGTAAGAAGTAAAATAAAATCAAACAAAATTTTTGGGTTTCGGAGATGTCATTTAAATTTAGGCCTGCATAAAAATATTGGTCCAATTGAATGTAAACAATTTTCCGTAGCATCAAGCAAGGGACCTTTGTTTAGGACCTCCAATATCTCAATATCTTGATCATATTCAGTAAATGTGTGATTAGAATCCTTATGTTGGCCTACTGCAGAAAACCTGTTATATTTTATTGCATTAATGTGTTTTACGCACATGATTTTGAAGCAACGACATGTTTGACCTCCATATGAGCAAGAACAGTCATTACAGCAAAACCTATAGACTCATGATTTTGAGAAAGTGTTGGCCTTATTAATAGAGAAGGGGTTGTGCAAAATATCAACATTTCTGTTAGTACAAAAGGAAATTTTAAAATTGTGTTTTTTTGAAAATACTTTTGACTTAATATACACTGACTTAGCAAATGTCATAGGATAGTCACCTAATAGAGTGTGGGGCCTCCTCTGGCCCTGCGAACTGCAGTGAGACGCCATGGAAGTGAGTCGACAAGTCCCTGGTAGTTCTCTGGACGCAGCTGACACCAGATCGTTTGCAGAGCGGCTGCCAATGCTGGTCTGTTCATGGGTGCAGGATCCATGGCACGGAGCCTGCGTTCCAGGACATCCCAGATATGCTCGATAGGGTTCATATCGGGGCTCCTGGGTGGCCATGGCAATCGTTGGACCTCCGCTGCATGTTCCTGGAACCATTCCTGGGCGACGTGGGAGCGATGTGGCGGCGCGTTATCCTGAAACACCACAGGACCGTCTGGGCGCTGAAAGGCCAAAAATGGGTGGAGATGGTCTCCAAGCAGCTCAACATACCGCGTACCATTCAAAGTCTCTTCCAGAACAACTAGGGGGCCCATTCCATACCAGGAAAATGCACCCCAGACCATAACAGAGACACCAGCGCCTTGGACCACATCTTCGAGGCAGGCGGGATCCATCGCTTCATGTGGTCTGCGCCATACACGGTGCCTCCCATCGGCATGGTGCAGTTGAAATCGTGATTCGTCCGACCATATCACGTTACGCCATTGTTCCAGTGTCCATCCCTGGTGACTGGTTACAAGTGCGCGTCGTGTGCCTGATGACGTTGGGTTAACAGTGGCACCGGTGTGCGGCGCCGGCTCCCATACCCCAGAGAACCCATGTTCCTACGGATTGTCCACTGGGAGACGTGTCTAGCACAGCCTGTGTTGAATTGAGCCGTGATTTGTTGCACTGTTGCCCGTCAGTCACTATTGACAATTCGTGTCAGATGTCGCTGGTCACGGTCATCGAGGGTGGCTGGACGGCCAGTTGTTCGTCTGTTATTAACGGTGACACCCGCATTCAACCATTCACGATACACCCTGGACAGGGTTGATCGTGTGAAACTGAATTCCCGCACCACTTCCGAAATTGCAGTTCCCATCCATCAGGCAAGGACCACCATACCCCGTTCGAACGGTGTCAGCTCACGACGACGTTCCATGTTACACCTGTCACATGCACAGCCACTGCTCACACGGTCTCCTATACAACTGCCGCCGGCACAGGGGGTGTGTAGTGCGCCGACAACACACCTGCACATCAGTGCTCCGCTATCCCATGACATTTGCTCAGTCAGTGTACATCTTTGTTAAAAAGTAAATGTTGAAAACGTAACAGGATTTGGTTTGTATCTTGATAAGGTGGTTTTAAGATGATACCTAAATTTGTTAATAATTATTTCAATAAAGGCCTCTTTGAAGCCATTAGCTTTAACTATAGAACGGATGATTTTTAATTCTCTATTCAAATCAGTTTTGGACATGGGAATCTGGCCAGACTATAATATGTGGCGCTCTTGTGCGTTTGAGGGTGACATGAGTGATATCTAATGGTAGTAGCCATTTGAGTTGGTTTTCTGTAAATGCTGTAAGTAAAAGAGGAGGGATGTCTATTAATTGTTAAATCCAGAAAATTGATTGATCTAGTAGTTTCAGATTCCAGGGTGAATTTGATGCGCTGATCTATGCTGTTAAGGTTTTTTTTAGGGTAGAATGTGTGTCAATAGAACGTTCACCTAGGATTACAAATGTGTCATCCATATACCTGGCCCAGGACTGAATATTAGCAAATTTAACATCCTTATCAATAACGGAATGCTCTAGATAATCAAGGTAAATCTCAGCTAAAATTCCCGAGGTCGGTGACCCCGTCGCCAAACCATCTTGTTTGTAAACAACATTGTCGAATGTGAAGTAATTATTATTAATTAAAACAAGATGGTTGTAAAGTCTCGAATTTCCAGTTTGCTAAGCTGACTGGCAAGTAAATTTCTTTCGATAATTGGGAAAAGTAGGCTAGTATTGATACTCAGGTACATGTTAACAATATCGAAGGAATGCATAGAATGAAATGACTGAAGATTAAAGTTATCTAACTTTTTGATTATTTCTATGGTATTGTTGATTGTATTATTTGAAGAAAACTTATGTTTTTTAAGAAACTGTTGAATAAATCAGTGGTAGAGTCCATTAGACATTCCATGTCTTACGATGTTGGCATGTGAAAGATCTTTGGTTGTACATTTGGTGCAGGGGGGTGAAACTCTAATAGGGCTTTTGGTTCCAATCTGTAGCTAGCTTCAAGTAGTTTCAGTCTCTTTTTCTAGATGGCGCTGGAGGTCATTCATAACGTGTAAATAGTTATATAAACGTTCTGTAGATGGCACGCAAGTAAGCATGAAATGAGCGTTGTTTATAATTAAAGGCAGTTTGTCTCGAAGTGAAGTATTTCAAGTCTAACCTCAAGCAGTGGGCACTTCTCACAAATTAATTGGTCATAAAACGTCAAGCATTGTGGAGATATTGCTGAATTGCATCGAATTCGACTTTACCCAATCGATTAACCTTGTTCGAACTTATATCGATTTTAATCGATAGTTCCCATGTTGCCACAGTATTTGTGTTGTTTGAATTCCAAGTGCTCATGTGCTTGTGATGTAAATCTTAGTTCCTTGTGCTTGTTTATTTGAAATATATCTTCGCCAGTCCTCCTGAAATCCTGTATTTCCTGTTTGAGTACACATCAGGGGCTGAAAGCTGAATGGTTTTATTAATGTAGTTCTATATATTTCCTGTCTCAGTGCATTTAATTGTTATTTTTATTTTCATGTGGTACTTGGATATTGATGTGATACCCCATTGTCTTGCATATGGTGTGCTCTGTTGTCTTGCTTTCGAAGGGATTCCTTATTTGTTATAATATCAGCTTTGTGTTAATGTGTCAATCATTCATTTGAAGTTAAAGCTGCTTTGAGGTGTGTGGTTATGTTCTCAGTAACATAGTATGCCATACGAACTAGGGGTATCAGATCATTATTTACAACGTAGTAAGTACTTGGAAATAAAAATATATGAATTACAATGTATTGGGCATGGAAGTAGTAGAACTGCATTATTATCTCCGTTTGGTGGGGTGGGACGGCGAGGGGCAGGGAAAGGAGGGGGGAGGAGCCATAAGCATACCCGGATGTGCGTCACTGCGCCGGATGTTAATTCTCCGCGCTATCTGTTGATAGTAATACTAAGGTATTGCACCAGAATGTACACTGTGGCGCCATCTCGGAAAAGAGACTAAAACTACTAGCGCCAAGTGGCTTGGAACCAAAATTTATCATTGAGTTTCATCTCTATTCTATTCTATCCTCTTTGATTTGGTGCTTACCCCACAAAATTCATTAAATCTCAGCCATAGACGGCCAAGAGAGTTTCGGGTTACTCAGTCTGCCATCTAGTGGGCCTAGAGTAAAACGAAATGTCAAAATTGACGGGCAGACAGCCAGATGGTGTCAAATTGAAATGTCTGCACACGGTAGATGGGGTCATAAGATTATTATGATAATGAAGTTTTGTCGAAGTAAATATTATTTTGCATTAAGCATTTGAAGAATTTTCATTGTAAATTTGGTTCAGTAGGTAAAAGGACATGTCCAACCTCTTTGGTTACAGGTCATGGGAACCATTATTTGTAAGCTCGGTAAAAGTCTAATAGTTAGCCCTGTCTGCTGACCTGGGGCCTGTTCCACGAACGAATTTTGCAACTTTTCAACTCTGCACATTGCACTTTTCAATTCTTGCAAAGTGCAAAGTCTTTCTGTTCCACCATGATCTAGGTTTTACTTTTCAATTTCTTTGCAAAGTGGAAAGTCTTTGCAAATGAGATGATCCTCTCAAGTTTATTGCATGGGCAAACTGGATAATACTCCATTATTTGAATGTTTTATTTTTTGCGGCGAACTTGACAGTATAATTGTGGTAGCGGTAGTTTTAAAGTTTTGATCATGGGAAAGAAAGATGATTATAAGAAGCTGGCTGTGTTTGAAGTTGTCAAGGAGAAAAGGGACATCTTTTTTGGCAACTCAAAAATCACCTCACAAATGATGACATACATCAATATTAACAAGAATATCGTCAACACATCCACACACAGAAGGAAATTCATCCTTCATTAGAAATTCCGTTGCTATATTATGTGGATTTTCAGGCCAGCGTACTATGTTGGGATATAACACATGTGCTATAACATCTACAACGTTGGTAACAGTTCTGCAAATAATTGATGTCCCATACATTGCTGCTACACCGTGCAGCTGGGCACCATTTCCTGACCAATGTAAGCATATAAGAATTTGTTCTTTTTTGGAAAGGGATTGTCTTCTTTTTGTTGCATGTTGCTCATTTCAAGAATATAGTCAGCCTGTGTTGGGGTGAAATGAAAACACTTGTGAAATTCCATTGAAGTAAAGTTTTGAAAATTAATCCTGTCTTTGTATGTTCTCTTGTTGGATTCTTTATCACTGTCCTCACTTGATAACAAAAGTTCTCTCGTCTTCAGATGTTTATATCACTAAACCAAATTCTACGCAGAGAAACTAGCGTACATACTTGTTAATTAACAGAAGAAAAGGGAATCATCTCTTTGCAAGATTTATGAAAACTTTTCACTTCATTCTTTGCACTTTGCATTTCTTTACCAATGGAGGAACATAACAGGCTTGAAAAATGAAAAGATTCCTAACTTTTAACTTTTTACTTTGCAAGCTAAATCTGAAAGGTGGTGGTGGAACAAAATCTGAACTGAAATGTGCTAAGTGAAACGTTGTAAAGTTTGTTTGTGGAACAGGCCCCTGGTACACTTCCAGCTGAGGCATGTCGCATCCCTGTGGTTCAGATTTTACCTGAAACAGGACGACGTGATACCATTCGTGTAAAGCTGAAAGTTTGTTTGCTGGTACTAATCTCTGTTGTCGGCTTACTGACTGTAGGGCCATGTGCCCCTCCAGAAGTGCAATTTCAACCTCCTGATAAAAAATGAAACCATGTCCTTCCTGGGTGAATCACTCACCTTCACCACCTTGACTGGGCAGCTTCCAAAGCTGAAATATGATCAGTGTAAATAGAACTGAGAGCATCACTGATTAAAACTCTGCTGGTCGCAAAAACCTCGTGAGCTCCCGGTCAACACTGAGTGCTGACTAATGACATACAAAGGTTTCCTGTAGCCCAGGGCCACTCATGTCAACTGGGAGGAGCTTTCTCATTAAGAGGTCCCTTTGGATGGCAGCACTTTCAATTGAAAGCCCTGTATATGATTTTTTTTTTTCAAATGTACCTCTTGAAAATCATTCTTGGATGCTGTTTCAGATGTATGACTTGTAATGTTGCATGCCTTGTGGAACATTCCAGATATTTACAAGAAATCTGGCAAAATATGGGATTACTTTTTGAGTAGTTACCTGCTTCAAGATTCCTGCAGACTTCTTGTAACTTTTGTTTGTCTTCACAGGATCGGTGGAGCCAGTCACTGAGACGATGTGGGTCTATGACGAGGTAGAAGAAATGATGGTTCAGCGGGAAATTACTTTTGTTCCTGGTTTGTATAAAATATATGATGAAATCCTTGTGAATGCAGCAGATAATAAGCAACGTGATGAGAAGATGGACTGCATCAAGATAGAAATTGATCCGTGAGTGTTGGTTTGGTAATTGAACTGAGTGTATGAGTCAATTATGCTGCTGTTCTCAAATTTGATTTATCAACAGAGATTTATTTTGTGTCTGTTATTTGTGGGGATACGTTGCTAGGAAGTAGGCTCTACTTTTATGAAGAATAGTTCTTTTCTTCATGGGGCCTCTAAATATTAGTTCCTAATTAGCGTCGACCTCTAAGATCTTTTGCTACAATTTTTTTCCTTCATTCCCACTTAGATATACCTGCTCCTTTCTCAAAGCTGCAGGTTGTTCTTATTGGGTTGTCTTGGATTTTTTCTCTCTTCACCTGGTAGTTCTAAAGTGGAGAGTCTGATTCTACCCAGCGCCTCACATTCGAAAAGTATGTGTTCAGCTGATTCCTCTGGTTCATTGCATTTTCTACATATATTGTCTCTTATTGCTCCAGTTCTGTGTAGGTGTTTTTTTCAGATGGCAGTGTCCTGTCAACAGTCCTACTACCCATCTAATATTTTCTCTGCTTAGTTTCAACAGTTCTTTAGTATGCTTCTTGTTTGGTCTTTTCATCAGTTTCTTATCAAGCCTGCATCCTGGAGCATTTTTTCAGTTCTCCATTTGTTTCTTTTGTACCCATTTTCCTATGTAGTGTCGAGCTTGTCCATAGGCAATCCCGCATACAGGTTCTGGGCCTACAAAATGTTTGTGCCCCTTTCCTGGCCAGTTTATCTGCCTTTTCATTTTCTTCTATACCTGCATGCCCTCGTACCCATTTTATTATGACAATGTTGTACTTTGAGAGCTTCAGGAGAAGTGAATGGCAATACCAGACAATTCTGGATATTATCCTTAATGGCCACTTGGCTGTCCGTAAAAATGAAAATGTTCTTATTCCTATAGTTCATTTTCAGATTTTCTTCAAGACATGTTGTGATAGCTATCACTTCCGCTTGAAAGACTGTAGTGTGTTTGCCCAGGCTCATCTGGATTGATCTCTCAGGTCTTCCCCCGTTGATCCCTCCTCCTGTGCCATCCACAATCTTTGAGACATCAGTCCACCACACTATATCTTATTTCTCAGTATTCTATGTGTTGACATCCCAGTACCTTTTTTTTTATTATCTGGGTCTCAAATGGTTTTTCAAAGTTGTACTTCGGTATCATATGATCAGAAGCCATGTTTAGAACTTCCTCTGTTATTACTCTGTTAACTTTACAGTGTCGTAGATTGGGTCTTTGTGCATTCCAGCACTGTGATTGTGCCAATCTATATGAACTCATTCTAGCCTGTCCTTTAAAGAAATTGCATAGTGATGGGAGGTCTAGTAAAGTATTCAAGGCTTCTGTCGGCGTAGTAGTTCTCATAGCCCCAGTTATGGCTATGCATGCCATTCTCTGTAGGCTATCCAATCTACTGCTGACTTTTACTTGACTTTCTGCCACCAGATAATTGCAGCATAGGCCATCAACGGTCTAATGATCGTTGTGTATATCCACATTACCATTGATGGTCTTAGGCCCCCATGTCTTCCTGATGACTCTTTTACATGCATACAGCAGGTTCTTGGCCTGGGTTATGTCCCTTTCTATATGTGGATTCCAGGTTAGATTTCTATCTAACACTACACCTAGGTGCAGTGCCTGTTCTTCCATATATGAGGGTCAAGTCATAAGTCATGGCAACTATTTTTTTCTCACGAACAGGAGACAACATGGAAAATCAGAGCTATTCATTTGGAAATATAGGACATGTACTTATGCATAGTGCCTGAAGACAAATTCTGACTTCGGGAGATTCTCGTAGGAAAGTGACAGAACACAGGCCATTGGTAAACATTGTTTTATTATGGTATAGACAGCAAATACACAAGATTACGTACAAAGGACAGGTATCCACTGGTTACAGACGTTCGAAATAGTCACCCAAGGTTTCCACTGTGTGTTGCCAGGCGCTGAATACCATTCGCTGCATGTGTATCGCTGACGTGCGACACCGCTCTCAGAAATGCTGTTACGATGTCCTCTTTGTTAGCAAACCGTTGTCCACGTAATGGCTTCTTGACTTTGGGGATTAGACCATAGTCACATGGACTATTTTGATATACGATTGTTGCTCCTGCTTGTTGACTTCCATTTTGTGACGCTGTCACTCACACATTGAACTTGGGGGCATGCTTAGACCCCACTGTTGTTTACATTCGCCATCTAGTTGCATCATACGCAAGTATATACCATATGTTTCCGAATGCATATCTTAGATTTTCCGTGTTGTCTCCTGTTCGCGAGAAAAAAAAATAGTTGCCGTGACTTATGACTTGACCTCCATTTGTTTCTTTTGTACCCATTTTCCTATGTAGTGTCGAGCTTGTCCATAGGCAATCCCGCATACAGGTTCTGGGCCTACAAAATGTTTCTGCCCCTTTCCTGGCCAGTTTATCTGCCTTTTCATTTCCTTCTATACCTGCATGCCATAGCTATCACAACATGTCTTGAAGAAAATCTGAAAATGAACTATAGGAATAAGAACATTTTCATTTTTACGGACAGCCAAGTGGCCATTAAGGATAATATCCAGAATTGTCTGGTATTGCCATTCACTTCTCCTGAAGCTCTCAAAGTACAACATTGTCATAATAAAATGGGTACGAGGAAAGTGACATGCTATTAGTATCTCCAGCGTGTCCCTCCCCGCCTGAGTAAATGACCCATCTGGTTTCTCCAGTGTCCCCACTTGATTTATATGGGTTGCTTTCAGAACCTTCTGGAGCATTGGTGTTTCTGTGTGTGATTCCACTTTCTCACAGAACAGTCTCCAAAATTTTCGTTTTGCTTTCCGTAACTGTAGGTTATACTCAGTGAGTTTCCTTGCGATATACGTCCCACATACCATTTCAAGATGATATTCTACACATCCTAACCCCTTTTTTCATTTTGGCTGGTTTGTTGTTCCACCACTTTACTTTCTTGGTGTTTTTTTTTGAGAGGACAGTTGTCATGGAAAGAGTGTATAATGGCCTCTTCTAATAGTTCCACTGCCTCATCCAATTCTTTCTGTCCTCTCACGATAGTTAGAATTTTTTTTGTACAGCCTTCCCTATAATTTTGCTGTATCTATCCCAGTTTTTTTTGGGTCTCTGTACATCTCAATCCCACATAGTCTTGCGTCTGTTGCATATTGGATGTGCTGGTGGTCTGCCAATGATGGTTCCTCCTGCACCTTCCAGTCTTTCATAAAGTTTGCAATATGCATAGTGCTTAGTGTAATGTCTATTACCTCCCTACGATTTTTATTTATAAATGTGGGCTTCTTTTGTAGGTTTAGCATCGTCAACTCGGTTCCAATAGCCTCTGGCATTGCAGTTTGCGGCATCTCTTCACATGACCCCATTATACCTGTGTTATTCTATACAAATACCAAAGTGCAAACCATGTTGCAATACTATAACTGTCTTACTAATAAACGGTGTATAACTTTTATACAAGGTTTATACACCGTTAATGTGAAATTCGTTACTAACAAACCGCGCATAAGCCTCCTGTGTATACATCTCTTATAGTTATTCATTGAATAGGGATGTGTAGAACTAGCACCGATAGAGCGCACTGCTGTTGTACTGGGTAAGCGCAATGCGCTCTTCATTTGTCTCCTTTGTACTCATGCCGCTAAATATCCACGAATTTAAGTTGCTTAAATTGTTATTTTCGTTCCTATGCCGAGCTATTAGTGTTCCTCTTTGAAAAAATCAGGCAAGCCCATTTTCGTTTCACCAGTTCCCACAAAATAAAGAAATGAGGAAGAAATGGATACATGCTCTTAGAAGAAAAATTTCGGTGAGAAGAATCTGACCGAAAATATTAAAGTGTGTTCCCATTATTTTCAACCCGGTGACTTAACGGAAAACTTTGTTGGATAAGTATGATTTACAAAGGGAAAAAATTCCTTTTTTCTACCTATAAACTGATTAAGCATTTTGATAACGACCACAGAATTTATGCGTTTGTATTTAAAGCTGAGAGAGCAAGATTAAAACCGGGCGTTGTTCCATCACTTTTTCCGTGGACCACGAACATAACAAAAAGCAAGGAGGAGGCCATATACCAGAAAATTGCCGGATTACCACTATAAGCCTACAATATCGGAATATGCAGAAATCACCTCCTTTGAAGTACGGGAAGAAATAGTGAATATACCCGAAGAAGTGAATGTTACATTTGTGACTCCCATTTTCAAAGACGTCAGCACTCAAAAAATTCTACAGGTAATTTGGTTGTTGAGCAAACCATGCATAATCCTGATGCCATATTGCGCTATACAGGGTTTGTAGGCGTCCAACATTGTAATTTGGTGTTTGCTGTTCTGGGAGAAAACAGATACAATTTACAGATATTCCTTCTTGAACCCAGACTGTGTTTCTTCTTGACAGTTATGAATCTAAGGACCAACAAATCTGACAAAGAACTAAGCTTTAACTTCGGAATCCATGAAACTACTGTTGGGGATAATATTTAATGTTTGGATTTGATTTCATGTACTGCCAATTTATAGAGTTGAACATGTGGCCTGATAGGGAAAATGTCCTTGAAAACATCCCCCTTGCTTTTAGACAGAAATATCCCTCGACAAGAGTTATAACTGGTGCAACTGAGATTATAATAGCAAAACTTGTTCCAAGGCTTTAATAGGGCTAACTGTCCTCGACCGTTTGGTACGGGGATACTGAAAAGTTTATAAATTTTGGCTGCATGTTTCTGAACACTGAATAATACCAGTCTTAGGGAAGTGCTCTAATGGGTAGCTTACAGCAGCAATATGCTTACAACATGTCTTGGGGCCTGCTCCAGCAAAACGTTCACATTCCCTTCCTATAATGTCACCAGGTACTCCTAAAATAAGCTTCATATTATAGGCCTTATGTTTTGTATACTCGGATTTCACAGGACTGCATTTTAGAATTTCACCCGATTGAAATTAACCTTTTATAAACAAAACAAACTTTTAGCTGAAAAGTCTGTATCCAGCATAACACAATGATTTATAGTTGGAAACAGGTCCTCCATCTATTTCCGATTTTCTAAATACGAAATCATCCATCAGACGCAAATCTGTGATAGTGATCTTCACCTTATGGCTGATGGTCAAATATTCAAAGGAACCGGCACTGGGAAACTCAAAAATATTCACATGCCTTTGGTGGTGGATAAAGGCTGTATCTGCAGTTTCATGTCAGCCATCAACCTTAAAAAACTACATGAATCGAAGTCTATGAGCAAGAGGAGCAAGTGCATGTTTAAATATCTATTCATGATTTAAGTCTTGTGGAGGTACATTTATATATTTATCGATGTACAACACTCAAGTAATTGTAATCTTTAGGAAAAGTCATGCTGACTCCTATTCATTATTTGGATAATAAAGCGTGTTAGAAATTTCTAATTACCGCTGTACTAATTCATTACTCCCGCTAGTTTTAGCGTTTCTTGTCCGTAGCTCATTTTGCAGCTGTTTAACGCTTAAACGCTGAAAATCGTCCGTAATATACTAGGGGATATACCTATACAATTAATTAATAGTCTTCGAGTAAAATTAGAGAAGATACAGTCCGCTTTAGCTCAGAAAACTCTGTCACATTCTATACATTACTCCCAGCTGACTGGGAGAAATGTAAGACGATCGCCTTGCGCTTACCCAGTAGTACACGAGCGCTATCTGGCACAAACTTTCTCTGCCTACATCCCTATTGCTTATACAGACCAGGACCCTTGTATAAGCGCTGTATAGCAGCGAGTAGCTGAAAAAGAAATGAGTGAGCAGTTTATTTTCATGGTATTTATTGTCTACAGTAATATAATCGTGGTGAAATATTCGACTTATCCATTTAACATTGAACACACATTGAAAGAATGGACGATAACATGGGTGATCTTCACAGTATTTTATACATAGAAGACATACACCATTCAGAGGTTATGGAGGCTGGACATCTTCGTAAAGTAAAACACTTTAAAGAGACGGAAAGACAATGAATAACTATAAAAGAAATGATGGTTGGGTGTATTTTTTTGTAATAATGTGTTACTGCTTAATAGGGATAGGGATATATCTGCCTCTACAAAGATCTTTATCAAATTAGAGTACCCTAAAAAGGGACATGTTGCTCGACATAAAAAATGGTATAACTTGAAAACCATATGTAATATGATTTCCATACTTTGTAGTTAAATACGCTGAAATATGATGTATAAATGCCTAATAGAAATTTTTTTGATCAAACCTTTCTTTCAAGCTACAAAAGTAAGGATTTTGGAATGTGTACTCTTTTCAACTCGCCGCATTTTGTGACAAACATTACAGTTTTCTTATTCAAACAGCGTCACCTATCCTAACTTCTCCATATTATATGTATGATGAAAACACACTTCAAGCACCAGTAGAGAAATTATAACCTTCTCGCTATAAATTTACACGATAATAGCCTTTCCGTAATTTAACCAGGTGCAAGAAAATATAAACTAACCTCTGAAATCAATTATGCACTCTGCCATATTTCGAGGTGTATCCCATTCTTACTTAATTGCAGTATTTTGCATTAAAATTAAGCGATCGTTTAGTCAGCCTTTATTTTTAACGAGTTAACAACAGTTATTGGGCAGGTTATTTACGCATTTATTACGAAATATGTCCTCGTTCATTTCAAATTTTCATTTGGAACAGCAGTCGACGGGTATTACTATAGTTCCGTTTTTATGAGTTTCGACTTGACAGTTAACCGGAAGTCAGACTGTGGTGCCAAACTGCTACGAATACAAACAGCTGATTTACGATACCCAACACGAACGGAAATATATATACTGGAATATGTCTATAATCAATTATTCTTTGTAGCAACGTACATAATTCACATAAGATGAACAACAATACACAACACATTTAGGATAAGACTACAAGACAAACATATATCAATGCTCGAAAAGATAAAGATAAAACGTGAGTAAATTAAATTAAATTTCTACTCACCATGTAGAAGAGCTCGCGTTGCTGTTAGATTCAATTTCCCCTAATGAAGGAAATAATCGTACAAAGGGAACACACCACTCATTTCTGAGTCACTATCGGCATTGTCATCGTCTGTTGAGGTGTCACTCTCGCCTGACCCTAAAGAGATAATAAACTCTTTAACATAATCGTCTGTAAAACTTTCTTTCTCCCAAGCTTTAATCATCTCTGATTTCGTGTGTCTCACAACGTTGCTCCAGTCCTCCGCACTTATACGGCCTATGGCTTCTAAAATAAGTCTTTCAACTTCCGAAACTGTGAAGAGTCGGTTATTTTCAGCCACATAATCCTTCACTTGGGCCCAAATCAGTTCTATCGCGTTAAAAGTGGCAATGGTATGGTGGAAGGCGAACTACTTTATGGCCATTCCTCTTAGCTATTTCATCTACCACAAACTGGGCGCTGGGGCTTGTTTTGTTTCACAAGTTGCATGAGATCCCCCTTCCTCATGTCATCGTGAACCAAAATATCATGCTCCTTCAACCAGTTAATCAACTCATTCTTTCTAGCCGCCATTGTTGGTGCTTTGTCAAGAATGACGGAGTGGTAGGGCGCATTGTCCATGATTATAATGCTCTTTTCAAGCAAGTTGCTCAGCAGCCTTTCCTCAAACCATTTCTGGAATGTGCCACTATTCATTTCTTCGTGGTAATCTCCGGTTTTCTTAGATCGGAACATGTACAAGCAATTTGGCACAAAACCTTGCGAAGTACCGGCGTGAATCGCTATGACTCTGCCCCCCTTCCCAGCAGGTACTGGCATAGTGCCTTCTACTGAATCATCCGTCCAGCCTTTGCTCTGGGAATGAGAAGCATTAACCCAAGTTTCGTCCAACCATACAATAGAATCAAAATTCTCCTTTATAATCTCTCTCAGAAATCTACACCGCCACATCACGATATCGCTTCTCTCCATCAGCACTCTTCGCCCGTTAAATTTCTTGTACCTAAAACCCAGATTTTTAACTACTTTTCTAAGAGAAGATTTGCTCCCACTAAAAAGTTCACTGCTTTCAAGAGAACGACCCAATTTCTCAAGAGTAGGATATAGGCGTAAATATGCCGGCGAATAGCATCTTGTTGAAAAGAGTCTAACTCCGTTACAGATTTAGGCTATTTCCTATTCTTCCCTGGAGTTTCAAGTTTGGGCGGCCCCGCTGTCTGGTCCTCGGCAGAGTACTTCTCCTTCCCTATGCTTATAACTGTGCTCCTGTTGATTTTGGTCGCATCAGCTGTTCTCTGAACTGCTTTCGCAACAGGCAAGAGAGGCGCGCCGTTATCTTTCTCCTTCTTGAAATACTCCCTAACATTGCAAACAATTTCCCGGGCCTGGCTCCTTAGTGGAGTACCGCGTCCGAAGGGCTTTCTTCTCTTGGGAGTTTCATCCTTAGACGTAGGCGTCGACATGACAGAATATCAAATTCACACACGGGCCTAAAATTAACCTACAATATAACTACCGAACGAAATATTAAACTAAGCTACTATATAAACTAGATCACTTTTTACACACTATTCACTACAATATAGCGCGCTATACTATTAAAAAAATAAACAATACTTTTATAAACTCTACACTACGAAATATAAACGAACAACAGCCTAGCACAAAGACCGCGAAAAGAACGGAGCTCAATACAACACACAGCTGATAGCACATGGTTACCGTAAACAACAGGACGACAACACTGCTAACCGGAACTCGAGTTTAACGCGCTCTTTCGGAGCGATCGGCTGCCTATGATTGGCTGTCGATTAATTCACTTACCCTCCGCCAAAAGGCAGCGCTCAAACGTCAAGTCGAAACTCATAATAACTGAACTTTAATCGCCTTCGAATGTCGACGAGAGAACTCGCTAGTGGAAACAGCGAGGAAACGATACCTAAGGTAATCGATTGCA